>NC_134360.1:25200256-25310256 GCF_048569485.1 Anomaloglossus baeobatrachus
TTCCGGGTACTCCGGCTTCCTCCCACACTCCAAAATATACTGATAGGTTACAGATAGTTCTTGTAACCCAAGCCTGAGAAGATCCATCACTGACCATCCAAGATGGCAGCACATGGATGAAGTCATCCAGAAGACAGGTGGAAAGTCACATCTCAGTCTTTCACCATAATGGCATCTTCTTGCCATCTCTTGGGCGGCGCGGTGGCTCAGTGGTTAGCACTGGTGTCTGCATGGAGTTTGTATGTTCTCCCCGTGTCTGCGTGGGTTTCCTCCGGGTACTCCGGTTTCCTCCCACATTAAAAAAATATACTGATAGGAAATTTGGCAACTTCTAATATGAATGATGGTCATCCCTTTACAGCGCCGCAGAACATGTTGGTGTTATAATATCAAGCGGGAATAAATGAATCATCAATAAAATGTCAAACTCATTTATTGTTTCTTGGTGTCAGTCATTCAGTGTACACATCTTTTTACAGAAAAAATGGGACCCCTAGAAACATGAGCTAAACTAGAAGAGTCAAAGAGGTTCTGCAGCAGTTGACGTGTGTATTATAACATATTGCTCAGAGTCCAAACTGCTGCTACATCTGAAAATAGAAAATCAGAACTTCAGTGAAAACCTGAAGACACTTCTTTAGTATCAAACTGCCCCAGCCATAGGATTTCTGGTCCAAAACCTGGGACAAGATGGAGTCTGTCCTCTCCCTCAGCACTAGCTCCTCCCCCCAAGGCCTAATCCCAACTGCGAACTGTCAGAAGCCCTGCAGTCTGTTGCCAGGCAACCTATCTTATACCATACCCTCATACACATATTTTACCTTATGTATTATACTATATCACTATACATTACTATGCAGGAACATATTACACTTTACATCACATCATATTCATTACACATTATATCAACATTTTTTACCTCAGGGATTTTACCTGACTCTGGGCGCCATTATTTAAAGAACTTACCGCCGACATCTTCAGAATGGCCCGTGCCTCTCTGCACGCCCACCCGCTACACAGAACCTCACTGCCTGTCCACCGCACAGAGCCTCGCTGTCCGCCCGCCACACAGAGCCTCACTGCCCGCCCGCCACACAGAACCTCACTGCCCGCCCGCCACACAGAACCTCACTGCCTGCCCACCGCACAGAGCCTCGCTGTCCGCCCGCCACACAGAGCCTCACTGCCCGCCCACCACACAGAGCCTCACTGCCCGCCCGCCACACAGAACCTCACTGCCTGCCCACCGCACAGAGCCTCGCTGTCCGCCCGCCACACAGAGCCTCACTGCCCGCCCGCCACACAGAACCTCGCTGCTTTCCCACCGCACAGCGCCTCCCTGCCCGCCCACCACACAGAGCCTCACTGCTCGCCTGCCGCACCAAGCCTCAATGCCCGCCCACCACACAGAGCCTCGGTGCTCGCCTGTCACACAGCGCCTCGCTGCCCGCCCACCACACACAGCCTCACTGCCCGCCCGCCACACAGAACCTCACTGCCTGCCCACCGCACAGAGCCTCGCTGTCCGCCCGCCACACAGAGCCTCACTGCCCGCCCGCCACACAGAACCTCACTGCCTGCCCACCACACAGAGCCTCGCGGTCCACACACCACACAGAGCCTCGCTGCCCGCCAGCTGCACCGAGCCTCACTGCCCACCCACCACACAGAGCCTCGCTGCTTTCCCACCGCACAGCGCCTCCCTGCCCGCCCACCACACAGAGCCTCACTGCTCGCCTGCCGCACCAAGCCTCAATGCCCGCCCACCACACAGAGCCTCGGTGCTCGCCTGCCACACAGCGCCTCGCTGCCCGCCCACCACACACAGCCTCGCTGCCCTCCCGCCGCACAGCCCCTCACTGCCCGCCCACCACACAGAGCCTCGTTGCTCGCCTGCCGCACCAAGCCTCGCTGCCCGCCCACCACACAGAGCCTCACTGCTTGCCCGCCGCACAGAGCCTCACTGCCCACCAACCGTACAGAGCTTTGCTGCCCACTAGCCGCACAGAACAGCACCGCAGAGAGCAGCACAGCACACAGCATTGTCCTGCCTCCTGTGACCCCTGTCCACCACCCCCTGTTAAGCTACATTCGGATTTTAAGACGCACCCCTCATTTTCTTCCCAAATTTTTGGAGGAAAAGTGTGTCTTATAATCTCAAAAATACGGTACATAGAACATGTCTACATAAGCCGCCTTCATCAATTCCCCAAAACTTATTCTCCCGGAATAAACTCAGATTATAGAGCCGAAAATAAGTTCAGCATCGAAAACTCCCAAATTATTACAGAATCAGATTAGATCCCAGAATTAATAAAGACCCCAGACCAGACCACCAAAGGTTAAAACTGCAGGAATAGCCAAAGGATTCATAATAACTTGCTGATCAGCGGAGATCTCAGGGGACTTGGCTATCTCGGGCTGTCCCATAGACAATGAAAAGAGTGGAGGGGCACATCTACTGCCACCAATCTACTGACCTACTAATTGGACTCTTGTCAATCAGTAAATTATCCTCTTTTCTTTGATTGGTCACTGTCATGGAAAAATTATATATCCATGAGATATCTCTCTGAAGGGACAAACATACATTTACCCTTATGCATTGAAGACATGGGATCAGTTGTAACTGATGAGTAGAGATGAGCTAACTTTGTATGAAAAAGTTTGCAAATCTCAAATTTGGCACAAGCCTTGCCCATTCGGATTCCCAAACACTTTTCTCAAAATTGGCAAAATTTGGACTTTGTTGGGCAACTCTTAACATTTGCACTAATGCTTTTCTTCTACCTTATTATGACTTTGGCTAGGATAGTGGTGCTGTATGATGAGTTGGGGAAGGTGTTTGATGAGAAGATTATTTACCAATCCTCGCATGCGTGACTATCACACTGCTTCTGGGTCTGCTCATTGCATCTCATGCATATGCACTGCTTCCTCCACCCACCGTCGGTGAAAGCGTCTGTAATTGGTTGCAGTCATACTGCGTGGCTATCACACTGCTTCTGGGTCTGCTCATTACATCTCATGCATATTCACTGCTTTCCCCGCCCACCTCCTGTGAGAGTGTCTGTGATTGGTTGCAGTCAGACAGCCAGCGTGCCGGTGTCTCTGAATGGATGCTCTCACAGAGGCTGTCTGGGTCCCCTATTGGAATGTAAAAATAAATAAATTAAAAAAAGAAGGGCCAAATTTCTGCACCAAATCTGCATCTCCTGGAAAAAACCTCGTTGCGATTTGATGCAGGTTTTATTTTGCCAGGAGATGCAGTATTGGGGCAGGAATTTGGTGAATAAATGCCAGCCCCAAATCTGCATCTCGCCAAAAAACCCGCTGTTTTCTGCCACAAGATGCAGGTCTCATTGAACTCAATGAGTTCACCTGAGGTGAGGTTACTGAGTTCAATGAGTTCACCTGAGGTGAGTTTACCTGTTTTGTGTTTATTTCTTTCCCCTTAATGGGGGGGTTTCTTAGACTCCTATCTATTACTAATCCAGGGTTTAGTGGCAACTGGGATTTTTGACAAATCAATGCTTCATTAACTCTTCATATTATCCCAATTGCCACCACACTAAGGCAATCAGGATGAGGCAGGTAAAGTGTCGGAATTGTTGCATCTAAGGCGGGCTTTGCACACTACGACATCGCAGCTGTGATGTCGGTGGGGTCAAATCGAAAGTGATGCACATCCGGCGTCGCAGTCGATATCGTAGTGTGTAAATCCTTTTTGATACAATTAACGAGCACAAAAACGTCCAAATCGTATGATCGGTGTAGAGACGGTCATTTCCATAATTTGGGAAGGACCGATGTTACGATGTTGTTCTCGTTCCAGCGGCAGCACGCATTGCTGTGTGCGAAGCCGCAGGAGTGAGGAACATCACCTTACCTGCGTCCTGCGGCTCATGCCGGCTATGCGGAAGGATGGAGATGGGCGGGATGTTTACGTCCTGCTCATCTCCGCCCCTCCGCTTCTATTGACTGCCTGCCGTGTGACGTCGCTATGACACCGCACGACCCGCCCTCTTAATAAGAGGCGGTTCGCCGGCCAGAGCGACGTCGCAGGGCAGGTGAGAGCATGTGAAGCTGCCGTATCGATAATGTTCGCTACGGCAGTTATCACAATGATATCGCAGCTGCGACAGGGGCAGGGACTATAGCGCTCGGCATCACAGCATCGGCTTGCGATGTCGTAGTATGCAAAGCACCCCTAATGGATGTGACAATTTGGGGCAGCTGCAGGCTGCTATTTTTTGGCTGGGGGTCCATAACCATGGGCCTCCCCAGCCTGAGTATACCAGCCCCCAGCTGTCTGCTTTATTTTGGTTGAGTATCAAAATTGTGGGGAACTGCATGTTGTTTTTTTTTAATTTTTTATTTAGATAATAAATAAAGCTGCATGGGGTCTCTTATATTTTGATACACAAACAAGATAATGCGCATGGCTGGGGGCTGCAGCCTGTAGCTATATGCTTCATCTGCGCTGGGTATCAATATATGGAGGACCCTATGTCATTTTTATTTATTGATCTATAAGTGGTGTCACAGAGAGTGGGGGCAGAATCTGTCACTCTAACTGCCCTCCATGTGTAGTGTGGGATCTGTCACTTTCTACCTGTCCTCCATGTGTAATGTGGGGTCTGTCACTTTCTATCTGTCCTCCATGTGTAGTGTGGGGTCTGTCACTCTCTACCTGTCCTCCATGTGTAGTGCGGGATCTGTCACTCTCTACCTGCCCTCCATGTGTAGTGTGGGATCTGTCACTCTCTACCTGCCCTCCATGTGTAGTTGTTGGATCTGTCACTCTCTACCTATCCTCCATGTGTAGTGCGGGATCTGTCACTCTCTACCTGTCCTCCATGTGTAGTGCGGGATCTGTCACTCTCTACCTGCCCTCCATGTGTAGTGTGGGATCTGTCACTCTCTACCTTCCCTCCATGTGTAGTGCGGGATCTGTCACTCTCTACCTGTCCTCCATGTGTAGTGTGGGATCTGTCACTACCTGTCCTCCATGTGTAGTGGGGGGTCTGTCACTCTCTACCTGCCCTCCATGTGTAGTGTGGAATCTGTCACTCTCTACCTGCCCTCCATGTGTAGTGCGGGGTCTGTCACTCTCTACCTGCCCTCCATGTGTAGTGTGGGATCTGTCACTCTCTACCTGCCCTCCATGTGTAGTGCAAGGTCTGTCACTCTCTCCCTGCCCTCCATGTGTAGTGTGAGATCTGTCACTCTCTACCTGTCCTTCATGTGTAGTTTGGGGTCTGTCACTCTCTATCTGTCCTCCATGTGTAGTTCGGGATCTGTCACTCTCTACCTGTCCTCCATGTATAGTTCGGGGTCTGTCACTCTCTCCATGCCCTCCATGTGTAGTGTGGGATCTGTCACTCTCTACCTGTCCTCCATGTGTAGTGTGGGGTCTGCCACTCTCTACCTGTCCTCCATGTGTAGTGCGGAGTCTGTCACTTTCTACCTGTCCTCCATGTGTAGTGTGGGATCTGTCCCTCTCTACCTGTCCTCCATGTGTAGTATGGGATCTGTCACTCTCTACCTGCCCTCCATGTGTAGTGTGGGATCTGTCATTCTCTACCTGCCCTCCATGTGTAGTGTGGGATCTGTCACTATCTACCTGCCCTCCATGTGTAGTGTGGGATCTGTCACTCTCTCTCTGCCCTCCATGTGTAGTGTGGGATCTGTCACTCTCTCCCTGCCCACCATGTGTAGTGTGGGACCTGTCACTCTCTACCTGTCCCCCATGTGTAGTGTGGGGATCTGTCACTCTCTCCCTGCCCTCCATGTGTAGTGTGGGATCTGTCACTCTCTACCTGCCCTCCATGTGTAGTGTGGGATCTGTCACTCTCTACCTGTCCTCCATGTGTAGTGTGGGATCTGTCACTCTCTACCTGTCCCCCATGTCTAGTGTGGGATCTGTCACTCTCTCCCTGCCCACCATGTGTAGTGTGGGACCTGTCACTCTCTACCTGTCCCCCATGTGTAGTGTTGGGATCTGTCACTCTCTCCCTGCCCTCCATGTGTAGTGTGGGATCCGTCACTCTCTACCTGTCCGCCATGTGTAGTGTGGGATCTGTCACTCTCTACCTGCCCTCCATGTGTAATGCAAGGTCTGTCACTCTCTTCCTGCCCTCCATGTGTAGTGTGAGATCTGTCACTCTCTACCTGTCCTCCATGTGTAGTGCGGGGTCTGTCACTCTCTACCTGTCCTCCATGTGTAGTGTGGGATCTGTCCCTCTCTACCTGTCCTCCATGTGTAGTTCGGGATCTGTCACACTCTCTACCTGTCCTCCATGTGTAGTGTGGGATCAGTCACTACCTGTCCTCCATGTGTAGTGTGGGGTCTGTCGCTCTCTACCTGCCCTCCATATGTAGTGTGAGATCTGTCACTCTCTACCTGCCCTCCATGTGTAGTGTGGGATCTGTCACTCTCTACCTGTCCTCCATGTGTAGTGTGGGATCTGTCACTCTCTACCTGTTCCCCATGTGTAGTGTGGGGTCTGTCACTCTCTACCTGTCCCCCATGTGTAGTGTGGGGTCTGTCACTCTCTACCTTCCCTCCATGTGTAGTGCGGGGTCTGTCACTCTCTACCTGTCCTCCATGTGTAGTGTGGGGTGTGTCACTCTCTACCTGCCCTCCATGTGTAGTGTGGGATCTGTCACTCTCTACCTGCCCCCCATGTGTAGTGCGGGGTCTGTCACTCTCTACCTGCCCTCCATGTGTAGTGTGGGATCTGTCACTCTCTACCTGCCCTCCATGTGTAGTGCAAGGTCTGTCACTCTCTCCCTGCCCTCCATGTGTAGTGTGGGATCTGTCACTCTCTACCTGTCCTCCATGTGTAGTGTGGGATCTGTCCCTCTCTACCTGCCCTCCATGTGTAGTTTGGGATCTGTCACTCTCTACCTGTCCTCCATGTGTAGTGTGGGATCCGTCACTACCTGTCCTCCCTTTGTAGTGTGGGATTTGTCACTCTCTACCTGCCCTCCATGTGTAGTGCAAGGTCTGTCACTCTCTCCCTGCCCTCCATGTGTAGTGTGAGATCTTTCACTCTCTACCTGCCCTCAATGTGTAGTGTGGAGTCTGTTACTCTCTACCTGTCCTCCATGTGTAGTACGGGGTCTTTCACTCTCTCCCTGCCCTCCATGTGTAGTGTGGGATCCGTCACTCTCTACCTGTCCTCCATGTGTAGTGTGGGATCTGTCACTCTCTAACTGCCTTCCATGTGTAGTGCGGGGTCTGTCACTCTCTACTTGTCCTCCATGTGTAGTGCGGGGTCTGTCACTTTCTACCTGTCCTCCATATGTAGTGCGGGATCTTTCCCTCTCTACCTGTCCTCCATGTGTAGTGCGGGGTCTGTCACTCTCTCCCTGCCCTCCATGTGTAGTGTGGGATCCGTCACTCTCTACCTGCCCTCCATGTGTAGTGTGGGATCTGTCACTCTCTAACTGCCCTCCATGTGTAGTGCGGGGTCTGTCACACTCTACCTGTCCTCCATGTGTAGTGCGGGGTCTGTCACTCTCTACCTGTCCTCCATGTGTAGTGCGGGGTCTGTCACTTTCTACCTGTCCTCCATGTGTAGTGTGGGATCTGTCCCTCCCTACCTGTCCTCCATGTGTAGTGTGGGATCTGTCACTCTCTACCTGCCCTCCATGTGTAATGCGGGGTCTGTCGCTCTCTACCTGCCCTCCATGTGTAGTGTGGGATCTGTCACTCTCTACCTGTCCCCCATGTGTAGTGTGGGGTCTGTCACTCTCTACCTGTCCCCCATGTGTAGTGTGGGGTCTGTCACTCTCTACCTGCCCTCCATGTGTAGTGCGGGGTCTGTCACTCTCTACCTGTCCCCCATGTGTAGTGTGGGATCTATCACTCTCTCCCTGCCCTCCATGTGTAGTGTGGGATCCGTCACTCTCTACCTGCCCTCCATGTGTAGTGTGGGATCTGTCACTCTCTACCTGCCCTCCATGCGTAGTTCAAGGTCTGTCAATCTCTACCTGTCCTCCATGTGTAGTGTGAGATCTGTCACTCTCTACCTGTCCTCCATGTGTAGTGTGGGATCTGTCCCTCTCTACCTGTCCTCCATGTGCAGATCGGGATCTGTCACTCTCTACCTGCACTCCATGTGTAGTGCGGGGTCTGTCACTCTCTACCTGTCCTCCATGTGTAGTGTGGGGTCTGTCACTCTCTTCTCCATGTGTAGTTCGGGATCTGTCACTCTCTACCTGCACTCCCTGTGTAGTGCGGGGTCAGTCACTCTCTACCTGTCCTCCATGTGTAGTGTGGGGTCTGTCACTCTCTACCTGTCCTCCATGTGTAGTGTGAGATCTGTCACTCTCTACCTGTCCCCCATGTGTAGTGTGGGATCTGTCACTCTCTACCTGTCCCCCATGTGTAGTGTGGGATCAGTCACTACCTGTCCTTAATGTGTAGTGCGGAGTCTGTCACTCTCTACCTGTCCTCCATGTGTAGTGTGGGGTCTGTCACTCTCTACCTGTCCTCCATGTGTAGTGTGAGATCTGTCACTCTCTACCTGTCCCCCATGTGTAGTGTGGGATCTGTCACTCTCTACCTGTCCTCCATGTGTAGTGTGGGATCTGTCACTCTCTACCTGTCCCCCATGTGTAGTGTGGGATCAGTCACTACCTGTCCTCAATGTGTAGTGCGGAGTCTGTCACTCTCTACCTGTCCTCCATGTGTAGTGTGAGATCTGTCACTCTCTACCTGTCCCCCATGTGTAGTGTGGGATCTGTCACTTTCTACCTGTCCTCCATGTGTAGTGCGGGATCTGTCCCTCTCTACCTGTCCTCCATGTGTAGTGCGGGGTCTGTCACTCTCTCCCTGCCCTCCATGTTTAGTGTGGGATCCGTCACTCTCTACCTGCCCTCCATGTGTAGTGTGGGATCTGTCATTCTCTAACTGCCCTCCATGTGTAGTGCGGGGTCTGTCACTCTCTCCCTGCCCTCCATGTGTAGTGTGGGGTCTGTCACTCTCTACTTGTCCTCCATGTGTAGTGCGGGATCTGTCCCTCTCTACCTGTCCTCCATGTGTAGTGTGGGATCTGTCACTCTCTCCCTGCCCTCCATGTGTAGTGCGGGGTCTGTCACTCTCTAACTGCCCTCCATGTGTAGTGCGGGGTCTGTCACTCTCTACCTGTCCTCCATGTGTAGTGCGGGGTCTGTCACTTTCTACCTGTCCTCCATGTGTAGTGTGGGATCTGTTCCTCTCTACCTGTCCTCCATGTGTAGTGTGGGATCTGTCACTCTCTACCTGCCCTCCATGTGTAGTAGTGTGGGATCTGTCACTCTCTCCCTGCCCTCCATGTTTAGTGTGGGATCCGTCACTCTCTACCTGCCCTCCATGTGTAGTGTGGGATCTGTCATTCTCTAACTGCCCTCCATGTGTAGTGCGGGGTCTGTCACTCTCTCCCTGCCCTCCATGTGTAGTGTGGGGTCTGTCACTCTCTACTTGTCCTCCATGTGTAGTGCGGGATCTGTCCCTCTCTACCTGTCCTCCATGTGTAGTGTGGGATCTGTCACTCTCTCCCTGCCCTCCATGTGTAGTGCGGGGTCTGTCACTCTCTAACTGCCCTCCATGTGTAGTGCGGGGTCTGTCACTCTCTACCTGTCCTCCATGTGTAGTGCGGAGTCTGTCACTCTCTACCTGTCCTCCATGTGTGGTGTGAGATCTGTCACTCTCTACCTGTCCCCCAAGTGTAGTGTGGGATCTGTCACTTTCTACCTGTCCTCCATGTGTAGTGCGGGATCTGTCACTCTCTACCTGTCCCCCATGTGTAGTGTGGGATCAGTCACTACCTGTCCTCAATGTGTAGTGCGGAGTCTGTCACTCTCTACCTGTCCTCCATGTGTAGTGTGGGGTCTGTCACTCTCTACCTGTCCTCCATGTGTATTGTGAGATCTGTCACTCTCTACCTGTCCCCCATGTGTAGTGTGGGATCTGTCACTCTCTACCTGTCCTCCATGTGTAGTGTGGGATCTGTCACTCTCTACCTGTCCCCCATGTGTAGTGTGGGATCAGTCACTACCTGTCCTCAATGTGTAGTGCGGAGTCTGTCACTCTCTACCTGTCCTCCATGTGTAGTGTGAGATCTGTCACTCTCTACCTGTCCCCCATGTGTAGTGTGGGATCTGTCACTTTCTACCTGTCCTCCATGTGTAGTGCGGGATCTGTCCCTCTCTACCTGTCCTCCATGTGTAGTGCGGGGTCTGTCACTCTCTCCCTGCCCTCCATGTTTAGTGTGGGATCCGTCACTCTCTACCTGCCCTCCATGTGTAGTGTGGGATCTGTCATTCTCTAACTGCCCTCCATGTGTAGTGCGGGGTCTGTCACTCTCTCCCTGCCCTCCATGTGTAGTGTGGGGTCTGTCACTCTCTACTTGTCCTCCATGTGTAGTGCGGGATCTGTCCCTCTCTACCTGTCCTCCATGTGTAGTGTGGGATCTGTCACTCTCTCCCTGCCCTCCATGTGTAGTGCGGGGTCTGTCACTCTCTAACTGCCCTCCATGTGTAGTGCGGGGTCTGTCACTCTCTACCTGTCCTCCATGTGTAGTGCGGGGTCTGTCACTTTCTACCTGTCCTCCATGTGTAGTGTGGGATCTGTTCCTCTCTACCTGTCCTCCATGTGTAGTGTGGGATCTGTCACTCTCTACCTGCCCTCCATGTGTAGTAGTGTGGGATCTGTCACTCTCTCCCTGCCCTCCATGTTTAGTGTGGGATCCGTCACTCTCTACCTGCCCTCCATGTGTAGTGTGGGATCTGTCATTCTCTAACTGCCCTCCATGTGTAGTGCGGGGTCTGTCACTCTCTCCCTGCCCTCCATGTGTAGTGTGGGGTCTGTCACTCTCTACTTGTCCTCCATGTGTAGTGCGGGATCTGTCCCTCTCTACCTGTCCTCCATGTGTAGTGTGGGATCTGTCACTCTCTCCCTGCCCTCCATGTGTAGTGCGGGGTCTGTCACTCTCTAACTGCCCTCCATGTGTAGTGCGGGGTCTGTCACTCTCTACCTGTCCTCCATGTGTAGTGCGGAGTCTGTCACTCTCTACCTGTCCTCCATGTGTGGTGTGAGATCTGTCACTCTCTACCTGTCCCCCAAGTGTAGTGTGGGATCTGTCACTTTCTACCTGTCCTCCATGTGTAGTGCGGGATCTGTCCCTCTCTACCTGTCCTCCATGTGTAGTGCGGGGTCTGTCACTCTCTCCCTGCCCTCCATGTTTAGTGTGGGATCCGTCACTCTCTACCTGCCCTCCATGTGTAGTGTGGGATCTGTCATTCTCTAACTGCCCTCCATGTGTAGTGCGGGGTCTGTCACTCTCTCCCTGCCCTCCATGTGTAGTGTGGGGTCTGTCACTCTCTACTTGTCCTCCATGTGTAGTGCGGGATCTGTCCCTCTCTACCTATCCTCCATGTGTAGTGTGGGATCTGTCACTCTCTCTCTGCCCTCCATGTGTAGTGCGGGGTCTGTCACTCTCTAACTGCCCTCCATGTGTAGTGCGGGGTCTGTCACTCTCTACCTGTCCTCCATGTGTAGTGCGGGGTCTGTCACTTTCTACCTGTCCTCCATGTGTAGTGTGGGATCTGTTCCTCTCTACCTGTCCTCCATGTGTAGTGTGGGATCTGTCACTCTCTCCCTGCCCTCCATGTGTAGTTTGGGATCCGTCACTCTCTAGCTGCCCTCCATGTGTAGTGTGGGATCTGTCACTCTCTACCTGCCCTCCCAGTGTAGTGCAAGGTCTGTCACTCTCTACCTGTCCTCCATGTGTAGAGTGAGATCTGTCACTCTCTACCTGTCCTCCATGTGTAGTGCGGGGTCTGTCACTCTCTACCTGTCCTCCATGTGTAGTGCGGGGTCTGTCACTCTCTACCTGTCCTCCATGTGTAGTTCGGGATCTGTCACTCTCTACCTATCCTCCATGTGTAGTGTGGGATCAGTCACTACCTGTCCTCCATGTGTAATGCGGGGTCTGTCGCTCTCTACCTGCCCTCCATGTGTAGTGTGGGATCTGTCACTCTCTACCTGCCCTCCATGTGTAGTGTGAGATCTGTCACTCTCTACCTGCCCTCCATGTGTAGTGTGGGATCTGTCACTCTCTACCTGTCCCCCATGTGTAGTGTGGAGTCTGTCACTCTCTACCTGTCCCCCATGTGTAGTGTGGGGTCTGTCACTCTCTACCTGCCCTCCATGTGTAGTGCGGGGTCTGTCACTCTCTACCTGTCCCCCATGTGTAGTGTGGGATCTGTCACTCTCTCCCTGCCCTCCATGTGTAGTGTGGGATCCGTCACTCTCTACCTGTCCTCCATGTGTAGTGTGGGGTCTGTCACTCTCTACCTGTCCTCTATGTGTAGTTCGGGATCTGTCACTCTCTACCTGCCCTCCATGTGAAGTGCGGGGTCTGTCACTATCTACCTGTCCTCCATGTGTAGTGCGGGGTCTGTCACTTTCTACCTGTCCTCCATGTGTAGTGTGGGGTCTGTCACTTTCTACCTGTCCTCCATGTGTAGTGTGGGATCTGTTCCTCTCTACCTGTCCTGCATGTGTAGTGTGGGATCTGTCACTCTCTACCTGCCCTCCATGTGTAGTAGTGTGGGATCTGTCACTCTCTACCTGCCCTCCATGTGTAGTGTGGGATCTGTCACTCTCTCCCTGCCCTCCATGTGTAGTTTGGGATCCGTCACTCTCTAGCTGCCCTCCATGTGTAGTGTGGGATCTGTCACTCTCTACCTGCCCTCCCAGTGTAGTGCAAGGTCTGTCACTCTCTACCTGTCCTCCATGTGTAGAGTGAGATCTGTCACTCTCTACCTGTCCTCCATGTGTAGTGCGGGGTCTGTCACTCTCTACCTGTCCTCCATGTGTAGTGCGGGGTCTGTCACTCTCTACCTGTCCTCCATGTGTAGTTCGGGATCTGTCACTCTCTACCTATCCTCCATGTGTAGTGTGGGATCAGTCACTACCTGTCCTCCAAGTGTAATGCGGGGTCTGTTGCTCTCTACCTGCCCTCCATGTGTAGTGTGGGATCTGTCACTCTCTACCTGCCCTCCATGTGTAGTGTGACATCTGTCACTCTCTACCTGCCCTCCATGTGTAGTGTGGGATCTGTCACTCTCTACCTGTCCCCCATGTGTAGTGTGGGGTCTGTCACTCTCTACCTGTCCCCCATGTGTAGTGTGGGGTCTGTCACTCTCTACCTGCCCTCCATGTGTAGTGCGGGGTCTGTCACTCTCTACCTGTCCCCCATGTGTAGTGTGGGATCTGTCACTCTCTCCCTGCCCTCCATGTGTAGTGTGGGATCCGTCACTCTCTACCTGTCCTCCATGTGTAGTGTGGGGTCTGTCACTCTCTACCTGTCCTCTATGTGTAGTTCGGGATCTGTCACTCTCTACCTGCCCTCCATGTGTAGTGCGGGGTCTGTCACTATCTACCTGTCCTCCATGTGTAGTGCGGGGTCTGTCACTTTCTACCTGTCCTCCATGTGTAGTGTGGGGTCTGTCACTTTCTACCTGTCCTCCATGTGTAGTGTGGGATCTGTTCCTCTCTACCTGTTCTCCATGTGTAGTGTGGGATCTGTCACTCTCTACCTGCCCTCCATGTGTAGTAGTGTGGGATCTGTCACTCTCTACCTGCCCTCCATGTGTAGTGTGGGATCTGTCACTCTCTCCCTGCCCTCCATGTGTAGTTTGGGATCCGTCACTCTCTAGCTGCCCTCCATGTGTAGTGTGGGGTCTGTCGCTCTCTACCTGCCCTCCATGTGTAGTGTGGGATCTGTCACTCTCTACCTGCCCTCCATGTGTAGTGTGGGATCTGTCACTCTCTACCTGTCCTCCATGTGTAGTGTGGGATCTGTCACTCTCTACCTGTCCCCCATGTGTAGTGTGGGGTCTGTCACTCTCTACCTGTCCCCCATGTGTAGTGTGGGGTCTGTCACTCTCTACCTGTCCCCCATGTGTAGTGTGGGATCTGTCACTCTCTACCTGTCCTCCATGTGTAGTGTGGGATCTGTCACTCTCTACCTGTCCCCCATGTGTAGTGTGGGGTCTGTCACTCTCTACCTGTCCCCCATGTGTAGTGTGGGGTCTGTCATTCTCTACCTGCCCTCTATGTGTAGTGTGGGGTCTGTCACTCTCTACCTGTCCCCCATGTGTAGTGTGGGATCTGTCACTCTCTACCTGTCCCCCATGGGTAGTGTGGGGTCTGTCATTCTCTACCTGTCCCCCATGTGTAGTGTGGGGTCTGTCACTCTCTACCTGTCCCCCATGTGTAGTGTGGGGTCTGTCACTCTCTACCTGTCCCCCATGTGTAGTGTGGGATCTGTCACTCTCTACCTGTCCTCCATGTGTAGTGTGGGATCTGTCACTCTCTACCTGTCCCCCATGTGTAGTGTGGGGTCTGTCACTCTCTACCTGTCCCCCATGTGTAGTGTGGGGTCTGTCATTCTCTACCTGCCCTCCATGTGTAGTGTGGGGTCTGTCACTCTCTACCTGTCCCCCATGTGTAGTGTGGGATCTGTCACTCTCTACCTGTCCCCCATGGGTAGTGTGGGGTCTGTCATTCTCTACCTGTCCCCCATGTGTAGTGTGGGGTCTGTCACTCTCTACCTGTCCTCCATGTGTAGTGTGGGATCTGTCACTCTCTACCTGTCCTCCATGTGTAGTGTGGGATCTGTCACTCTCTACCTGTCCCCCATGTGTAGTGTGGGATCTGTCATTCTCTACCTATCCTCCATGTGTAGTGTGGGATCTGTCACTCTCTACCAGTTCCCCATGTGTAGTGTGGGGTCTGTCACTCTCTACCTGTCCCCCATGTGTAGTGTGGGGTCTATCATTCTCTACCTGCCCTTCATGTGTAGTGTGGGGTCTGTCACTCTCTACCTGTCCCCCATGTGTAGTGTGGGGTCTGTCACTCTCTACCTGTCCCCCATGTGTAGTGTGGGATCTGTCACTCTCTACCTGTCCCCCATGTGTAGTGTGGGGTCTGTCACTCTCTACCTGTCCCCCATGTGTAGTATGGGGTCTGTCACTCTCTACCTGTCCCCCATGTGTAGTGTGGGATCTGTCACTCTCTACCTGTCCCCCATGTGTAGTGTGGGGTCTGTCACTCTCTACCTGTCCCCCATGTGTAGTGTGGGGTCTGTCATTCTCTACCTGCCCTCCATGTGTAGTGTGGGATCTGTCACTCTCTACCTGTCCTCCATGTATAATGCAGGGTCTGTCTCTCTCTACTTGCCCTCCATGTGTAGTGTGGGATCCGTCACTCTCTACCTGTCCCCCATGTGTAGTGTGGGATCAGTCACTCTCTACCTGTCCTCCATGTGTAGTGTGGGATCCGTCACTCTCTACCTGCCCTCCATGTGTAGTGTGGGATTCGTCACTCTCTACCTGTCCCCCATGTGTAGTGTGGGATCTGTCACTCTCTACCTGTCCCCCTTGTGTAGTGTGGGATCTGTCACTCTCTACCTGTCCTCCATGTGTAGTGCGGGGTCTGTCACTTTCTACCTGTCCTCCATGTGTAGTGTGGGGTCTGTCACTTTCTACCTGTCCTCCATGTGTAGTGTGGGATCTGTTCCTCTCTACCTGTCCTCCATGTGTAGTGTGGGATCTGTCACTCTCTACCTGCCCTCCATGTGTAGTAGTGTGGGATCTGTCACTCTCTACCTGCCCTCCATGTGTAGTGTGGGATCTGTCACTCTCTCCCTGCCCTCCATGTGTAGTTTGGGATCCGTCACTCTCTAGCTGCCCTCCATGTGTAGTGTGGGATCTGTCACTCTCTACCTGCCCTCCCAGTGTAGTGCAAGGTCTGTCACTCTCTACCTGTCCTCCATGTGTAGAGTGAGATCTGTCACTCTCTACCTGTCCTCCATGTGTAGTGCGGGGTCTGTCACTCTCTACCTGTCCTCCATGTGTAGTGCGGGGTCTGTCACTCTCTACCTGTCCTCCATGTGTAGTTCGGGATCTGTCACTCTCTACCTATCCTCCATGTGTAGTGTGGGATCAGTCACTACCTGTCCTCCATGTGTAATGCGGGGTCTGTCGCTCTCTACCTGCCCTCCATGTGTAGTGTGGGATCTGTCACTCTCTACCTGCCCTCCATGTGTAGTGTGGGATCTGTCACTCTCTACCTGTCCCCCATGTGTAGTGTGGGGTCTGTCACTCTCTACCTGTCCCCCATGTGTAGTGTGGGGTCTGTCACTCTCTACCTGCCCTCCATGTGTAGTGCGGGGTCTGTCACTCTCTACCTGTCCCCCATGTGTAGTGTGGGATCTGTCACTCTCTCCCTGCCCTCCATGTGTAGTGTGGGATCCGTCACTCTCTACCTGTCCTCCATGTGTAGTGTGGGGTCTGTCACTCTCTACCTGTCCTCTATGTGTAGTTCGGGATCTGTCACTCTCTACCTGCCCTCCATGTGTAGTGCGGGGTCTGTCACTATCTACCTGTCCTCCATGTGTAGTGCGGGGTCTGTCACTCTCTACCTGTCCTCCATGGGTAGTGTGGGATAAGTCACTACCTGTCCTCCATGTGTAGTGTGGGGTCTGTCGCTCTCTACCTGCCCTCCATGTGTAGTGTGGGATCTGTCACTCTCTACCTGCCCTCCATGTGTAGTGTGGGATCTGTCACTCTCTACCTGTCCTCCATGTGTAGTGTGGGATCTGTCACTCTCTACCTGTCCCCCATGTGTAGTGTGGGGTCTGTCACTCTCTACCTGTCCCCCATGTGTAGTGTGGGGTCTGTCACTCTCTACCTGTCCCCCATGTGTAGTGTGAGATCTGTCACTCTCTACCTGTCCTCCATGTGTAGTGTGGGATCTGTCACTCTCTACCTGTCCTCCATGTGTAGTGTGGGGTCTGTCACTCTCTCCCTGTCCTCCATGTGTAGTGTGGGGTCTGTCACTCTCTACCTGTCCTCCATGTGTAGTGTGGGATCTGTCACTCTCTACCTGTCCCCCATGTGTAGTGTGGGGTCTGTCACTCTCTACCTGTCCCCCATGTGTAGTGTGAGATCTGTCACTCTCTACCTGTCCCCCATGTGTAGTGTGGGATCTGTCACTCTCTACCTGTCCCCCATGTGTAGTGTGGGGTCTGTCCCTCTCTACCTGTCCCCCTTGTGTAATGTGAGGTCTGTCATTCTCTACCTGCCCTCCATGTGTAGTGTGGGGTCTGTCACTCTCTACCTGTCCCCCATGTGTAGTGTGGGATCTGTCACTCTCTACCTGTCCCCCATGTGTAGTGTGGGGTCTGTCACTCTCTACCTGTCCCCCATGTGTAGTGTGGGGTCTGTCATTCTCTACCTGTCCCCCATGTGTAGTGTGGGGTCTTTCACTCTCTACCTGTCCTCCATGTGTAGTGTGCGGTCTGTCACTCTCTACCTGTCCCCCATGTGTAGTGTGGGGTCTGTCACTCTCTACCTGTCCCCCATGTGTAGTGTGGGGTCTGTCACTCTCTACCTGTCCTCCATGTGTAGTGTGGGGTCTGTCATTCTCTACCTGTCCCCCATGTGTAGTGTGGGATCTGTCACTCTCTCCCTGCCCTCCATGTGTAGTGTGGGATCCGTCACTCTCTACCTGCCCTCCATGTGTAGTGTGGGATCTGTCACTCTCTACCTGTCCCCCATGTGTAGTGTGGGGTCTGTCACTCTCTACCTGCCCTCCATGTGTAGTGCGGTGTCTGTCACTCTCTACCTGCCCTCCATGTGTAGTGCAAGGTCTGTCACTCTCTACCTGTCCTCCATGTGTAGTGTGAGATCTGTCACTCTCTACCTGTCCTCCATGTGTAGTGTGGGATCTGTCCCTCTCTACCTGTCCTCCATGTGTAGTTCGGGATCTGTCACTCTCTACCTGCTCTCCATGTGTAGTGCGGGGTCTGTCACTCTCTACCTGTCCTCCATGGGTAGTGTGGGATCAGTCACCACCTGTCCTCCATGTGTAGTGTGGGGTCTGTCGCTCTCTACCTGCCCTCCATGTTTAGTGTGGGATCTGTCACTCTCTACCTGCCCTCCATGTGTAGTGTGGGATCTGTCACTCTCTACCTGTCCTCCATGTGTAGTGTGGGATCTGTCACTCTCTACCTGTCCCCCATGTGTAGTGTGGGGTGTGTCACTCTCTACCTGTCCCCCATGTGTATTGTGGGGTCTGTCACTCTCTACCTGCCCTCCATGTGTAGTGCGGGGTCTGTCACTCTCTACCTGCCCTCCATGTGTAGTGTGGGGTCTGTCACTCTCTACCTGTCATCCATGTGTATTGTGGGGTCTGTCACTCTCTACCTGCCCTCCATGTGTAGTGTGGGATCCTTCACTCTCTACCTGTCCTCCATGTGTAGTGTGGGGTCTGTCACTCTCTACCTGTCCTCTATGTGTAGTTCGGGATCTGTAACTCTCTACCTGTCCTCCATGGGTAGTGTGGGATCAGTCACTACCTGTCCTCCATGTGTAGTGTGGGGTCTGTCGCTCTCTACATGCCCTCTATGTGTAGTGTGGGATCTCTCACGCTCTACCTGCCCTCCATGTGTAGTGTGGGATCTGTCACTCTCTTCCTGTCCTCCATGTGTAGTGTGGGATCTGTCACTCTCTACCTGTCCCCCATGTGTAGTGTGGGGTGTGTCACTTTCTACCTGTCCCCCATGTGTAGTGTGGGGTCTGTCACTCTCTACCTGTCCCCCATGTGTAGTGTGAGATCTGTCACTCTCTACCTGTCCCCCATGTGTAGTGTGGGATCTGTCACTCTCTACCTGTCCTCCATGTGTAGTGTGGGATCTGTCACTCTCTACCTGTCCCCCATGTGTAGTGTGGGGTCTGTCCCTCTCTACCTGTCCCCCATGTGTAGTGTGGGATCTGTCACTCTCTACCTGTCCCCCATGTGTAGTGTGGGGTCTGTCACTCTCTACCTGTCCCCCATGTGTAGTGTGGGGTCTGTCATTCTCTACCTGTCCCCCATGTGTAGTGTGGGGTCTTTCACTCTCTACCTGTCCTCCATGTGTAGTGTGGGGTCTGTCACTCTCTACCTGTCCCCCATGTGTAGTGTGGGGTCTGTCACTCTCTACCTGTCCCCCATGTGTAGTGTGGGGTCTGTCACTCTCTACCTGTCATCCATGTGTAGTGTGGGGTCTGTCATTCTCTACCTGTCCCCCATGTGTAGTGTGGGATCTGTCACTCTCTCCCTGCCCTCCATGTGTAGTGTGGGATCCGTCACTCTCTACCTGCCCTCCATGTGTAGTGCAAGGTCTGTCATTCTCTACCTGTCCTCCAAGTGTAGTGTGAGATCTGTCACTCTCTACCTGTCCTCCATGTGTAGTGTGGGATCTGTCCCTTTCTACCTGTCCTCCATGTGTAGTTCGAAATCTGTCACTCTCTACCTGTCCTCCATGTGTAGTGTGGGATCTGTCCCTCTCTACCTGTCCTCCATGTGTAGTTCGAGATCTGTCACTCTCTACCTGCACTCCATGTGTAGTGCGGGGTCTGTCACTCTCTACCTGTCCTCCATGGGTAGTGTGGGATCAGTCACTACCTGTCCTCCATGTGTAGTGTGGGGTCTGTCGCTCTCTACCTGCCCTCCATGTGTAGTGTGGGATCTGTCACTCTCTACCTGCCCTCCATGTGTAGTGTGGGATCTGTCACTCTCTACCTGTCCTCCATGTGTAGTGTGGGATCTGTCACTCTCTACCTGTCCCCCATGTGTAGTGTGGGGTCTGTCACTCTCTACCTGTCCCCCATGTGTAGTGTGGGGTCTGTCACTCTCTACCTGTCCCCCATGTGTAGTGTGGGATCTGTCACTCTCTACCTGTCCTCCATGTGTAGTGTGGGATCTGTCACTCTCTACCTGTCCCCCATGTGTAGTGTGGGGTCTGTCACTCTCTACCTGTCCCCCATGTGTAGTGTGGGGTCTGTCATTCTCTACCTGCCCTCCATGTGTAGTGTGGGGTCTGTCACTCTCTACCTGTCCCCCATGTGTAGTGTGGGATCTGTCACTCTCTACCTGTCCCCCATGGGTAGTGTGGGGTCTGTCATTCTCTACCTGTCCCCCATGTGTAGTGTGGGGTCTGTCACTCTCTACCTGTCCTCCATGTGTAGTGTGGGATCTGTCACTCTCTACCTGTCCTCCATGTGTAGTGTGGGATCTGTCACTCTCTACCTGTCCCCCATGTGTAGTGTGGGATCTGTCATTCTCTACCTATCCTCCATGTGTAGTGTGGGATCTGTCACTCTCTACCAGTTCCCCATGTGTAGTGTGGGGTCTGTCACTCTCTACCTGTCCCCCATGTGTAGTGTGGGGTCTATCATTCTCTACCTGCCCTTCATGTGTAGTGTGGGGTCTGTCACTCTCTACCTGTCCCCCATGTGTAGTGTGGGGTCTGTCACTCTCTACCTGTCCCCCATGTGTAGTGTGGGATCTGTCACTCTCTACCTGTCCCCCATGTGTAGTGTGGGGTCTGTCACTCTCTACCTGTCCCCCATGTGTAGTATGCGGTCTGTCACTCTCTACCTGTCCCCCATGTGTAGTGTGGGATCTGTCACTCTCTACCTGTCCCCCATGTGTAGTGTGGGGTCTGTCACTCTCTACCTGTCCCCCATGTATAGTGTGGGGTCTGTCACTCTCTACTTGTCCCCCATGTGTAGTGTGGGGTCTGTCATTCTCTACCTGCCCTCCATGTGTAGTGTGGGATCTGTCACTCTCTACCTGTCCTCCATGTATAATGCAGGGTCTGTCTCTCTCTACTTGCCCTCCATGTGTAGTGTGGGGTCTGTCACTCTCTACCTGTCCCCCATGTGTAGTATGCGGTCTGTCACTCTCTACCTGTCCCCCATGTGTAGTGTGGGATCTGTCACTCTCTACCTGTCCCCCATGTGTAGTGTGGGGTCTGTCACTCTCTACCTGTCCCCCATGTGTAGTATGCGGTCTGTCATTCTCTACCTGTCCCCCATGTGTAGTGTGGGATCTGTCACTCTCTACCTGTCCCCCATGTGTAGTGTGGGGTCTGTCACTCTCTACCTGTCCCCCATGTATAGTGTGGGGTCTGTCACTCTCTACTTGTCCCCCATGTGTAGTGTGGGGTCTGTCATTCTCTACCTGCCCTCCATGTGTAGTGTGGGATCTGTCACTCTCTACCTGTCCTCCATGTGTAGTGTGGGATCCGTCACTCTCTACCTGCCCTCCATGTGTAGTGTGGGATTCGTCACTCTCTACCTGTCCCCCATGTGTAGTGTGGGATCTGTCACTCTCTACCTGTCCCCCTTGTGTAGTGTGGGATCTGTCACTCTCTACCTGTCCTCCATGTGTAGTGTGGGATCTGTCACTCTCTACCTGCCCTCCATGTGTAGTGTGGGATCTGTCACTCTCTACCTGTCCTCCATGTGTAGTGCGGGGTCTGTCTCTCTCTACTTGCCCTCCATGTGTAGTGTGGGGTCTGTCACTCTCTACCTGTCCCCCATGTGTAGTGTGGGGTCTGTCACTCTCTACCTGTCCCCCATGTGTAGTGTGGGGTCTGTCACTCTCTACCTGTCCCCCATGTATAGTGTGGGGTCTGTCACTCTCTACCTGTCCCCCATGTATAGTGTGGGGTCTGTCACTCTCTACCTGTCCCCCATGTGTAGTGTGGGGTCTGTCACTCTCTACCTGTCCCCCATGTATAGTGTGGGGTCTGTCACTCTCTACCTGTCCCCCATGTGTAGTGTGGGATCTGTCACTCTCTACCTGTCCTCCATGTGTAGTGTGGGATCCGTCACTCTCTACTTGCCCTCCATGTGTAGTGTGGGATCCGTCACTCTCTACCTCTCCTCCATGTATAGTGTGGGATCTGTCACTCTCTACCTGTCCTCCATGTGTAGTGCAGGGTCTGTCTCTCTCTACTTGCCCTCCATGTATAATGCAGGGTCTGTCTCTCTCTACTTGCAGGCCAGTTAGGAGTCAAAAGTAATTTGTAGGAATTATATGTGTGTCGCCCTGGGCAAGCCAGGGGACACAAGTCACAACACCACCACACCCCACACTCCAGGTAGGCACACCTGCTAACTACAAATCCTTGTTGCCTTCCTCCAGAGGTTGATGATGCACACCAGGGGGTGGGCCAGGCGGTTGGCTCCGCCCACCAAGGAGCTCACAACACTGGAGGCAGGAAGAAACCAGGCAGTTCTGTCAGGGAGGAGGAAGTGGAAGGAGTGAAGCCCAGGCAGGGCAAGAGTAAAGAGGAGCTAAAGTGGAGGAGTTAAGGGAGGAAAGTAGAAAAGACGGAAAGCAAGTAAAGTGACAGCGAAGGAAGACAGCCTGAGAGCCCAGCTTTGTGTAGGGCCAGAACAGCAAGGTCAGCAACGGCGGTGACTGTTTGGAGGGGGACCGTTTGGAAGTTCCTGGAAGGACCCCGTTGGCTGTGTGCCCGGTGGTCTGGAGCAGTGTTCCGAAGGACAGTCAGCACCAGGGCAGGGGCCTCTCGGACCCCGGCAAGGCTAGGAGTCGCCAAATTTGCCAAATCCGTCAGTGACGGGGACACAGATCCCCCAGCAACCAAGTCCCGATTGACGGCAACAGCCCGACCATTACCGGGGAGACACCGCCACCGCCAAGGCACCAGTTTCCCCAGGGCCAGCGCCTGCGGGAGTGCAGGTGCAGCCGTCTGTGGGACCGTCCTACCAGCCGTTGGTTTACCGTACAAACTGTGTCCGTGTGTCAGGCTGAGTGAGTACCATAGTGCCGCAAGGCACAGCGCTGCCCCCGCGTCCCTGCGCCCTCCAGGCCCTACACTTCACATCTCATCACCGGGCCCCGGGATCACCAACCCCTACCCACGGAGGGGCAACACAACACCTGGCTGCTCCGCATCACCATCCCCGGGACCCCCACACTGAGCAGCGGTGGTGCAATCACCACAACCGTGGGTGGCGTCACGAACTATAACAATCCCCACATCAAACACCCCCCTTTCACTCACGGGCGAGGAGTGTCGCTCGAGACACCCCGGGATCCGGCCCACGGCTCGAGCCACCAGGAGCAGCTGCCGGACCCGAGCAGAAGGGGTGAGCGCGGTGTGCTGACACCCTCCTCCCCGCCCGCGACAACTTGGCGTCATGAACAGGATCTTACCGCTCTGCCGTCAGGTAGAGGTGCGCCTTGTTACCGCCGGAGGCATCCGGCAGAAAAATTTCAGAAGCCGCCATCTTTGGCGCGAAAAGTTCCCGCTCGAGCGTCTTCTCGAGCAGTAGAGGCGCGAAGGCCAAAACCCCGCCCCGAGAGAGGAGGGGCCGGAAAGAGCTAAGGGGGACGGAAACAAGATGTCTGCGCCCGACGGAGCCGCTGGAGGAGCGGTGGTCGCAGCCGCAGCGGCACCCGCGGATGGGAATGGGCCTGCCCAAGTCCCGGTTGTACCGGCGGGAGGTGCCGCGGCCCCCGCGCTTGCTCAGGTCATGCCGTTTTCCTTGCCCTATGCACCCGGAGCTGCCTGGCTACCGCAGTATGACGGGAAACCGGATGCCCTACAGGCTTTCCGGAAGAAGCTTAACCCGTTGCTAGAGCTGTATCCCCTGACTGATAAGCAACGTGCGGCGATAGTGCTAGGCCAGTTAACCGGTGCGGCGGAGCAGGAAGCGGAGACCTGGGCCGAGGGGGACCGGCTCTCTGTAGCCGCCATCTTCGAGAGGCTACAGACTGCCTTCGAGACCCGGACCGAAGCTGAGCTGAGGATGCAGTTTTACCAGTGCCGGCAACGAGCTGGGGATAGCATTCGGGACTATGCTCTACGTCTGCAGACCGCCCTCCGCACGCTGAAGCGGGTGAACTCTATTAATGAGGCGGATAGCAACAAGATGTTAGTGGAGCAATTTGCGCAGGGGATGAGGTCCCCTGAGGATCGTAAACAACTCCGGCTGTGGGCCCTAGAACACCCTGATGTGGACTTTGCTGTGTTAAAGGAGCGGGCTATTAAAGCACTACAGCCCCTGTGCCCATCCCCCACACCTCGGCTGAGGTGGCGCCGGGTTGTCGCTGCAAGGCAGCGCCCAAGGCCATGACACCGCGGGATACGCTACCCACCTTCCTGACAGTGGGTAACGTGCTGGATGTCCCGCGGGGCTCAACCCGTGCGCCGGAACCATACTGGGACAGGGAGCCGACCAAGCTGGGCCTGGAGATCGCGGAGAGGGAGCGAAAGAAAGCCGAGCTGGTGGCCCGAGCCATAAGGGAGAAGGAAAACCTGCGGCAAGCGACCTTCCGTGTCCGGGGCCCGTTCTACGAGGGGCAGGTGAGGCGATTCGATATCCGCCGGGGCTACGGGTTCATATACGAACCGGGCCTGGAGGCCGAGGTGTTTGTAGCCCGGCGGGATGTACATGCTCACCTGCCCGAAGAGCATCCTGGCCGCAATTTGATACCGGGAGACATGGTGCGGTATACTCGGCACTGCGGAGAGAGGGGGTGGTTTGCCCTGGATGTGAAGCTGAGGGGCAGCCCGGAGAGCAAGGTGAGCTCTGCACCCCCTCCCTCGGAAGAAGCCGCAGACGGACCGGAGTAGGGCAGCGGATGCCCGTTGCACCGTCCCCGTGGGGACCACCAGAAGTTTGCTGTTTGTTTGTTAAGTTTGAAAGTTTGAAATGATGAAAATGAAAATGACCGAGTTTTTCACCTGATTTGCTGTGTTGATTTGCAACCGGCCGGAGCCGGCACCGTTGTCCCCGTGGGGACCGTTTAAAATGCATGGGAACTATCCATGGACAAGCCCGTGAACTCTGCAGGGCAACCACAAACGTTAAGTGGCTTGTAAATATGTTGGGTACCGTTACCGTTTCCGCAGTGCCGCCTCCGGAGAGGCAGGTTGGAGGGAGGGCCCTGAGCAGAGCAGGCCAGGGCCCAGCCACCAAAGGAACCGGTGGCTACCCTCTGGAGGGGAAGGACAGATCCCGCTCGGGTGACTTGTGCTGGACTGTGGGTCAAGGGGTGCTGCCTGGGCTTTAGGGACAGCATCAGGGCCAGGTTGCTTGGGTGGGAGAGAGCGGAAACCGTGACCGTATACCGTTGCAACGTTTAAGTAAATGTGCCTCCCGTCTTGGGAAGAGTTTGATTAAAAATGTCATTTATGTTTGATTAACCCTTGTTATCCCCTTTTACAGAAAAATAAAACCGGTGTAGGACGGCAGCCCGTGGACGGTCTGCATTTTGCTAAGGGGGAATGTGTCGCCCTGGGCAAGCCAGGGGACACAAGTCACAACACCACCACACCCCACACTCCAGGTAGGCACACCTGCTAACTACAAATCCTTGTTGCCTTCCTCCAGAGGTTGATGATGCACACCAGGGGGTGGGCCAGGCGGTTGGCTCCGCCCACCAAGGAGCTCACAACACTGGAGGCAGGAAGAAACCAGGCAGTTCTGTCAGGGAGGAGGAAGTGGAAGGAGTGAAGCCCAGGCAGGGCAAGAGTAAAGAGGAGCTAAAGTGGAGGAGTTAAGGGAGGAAAGTAGAAAAGACGGAAAGCAAGTAAAGTGACAGCGAAGGAAGACAGCCTGAGAGCCCAGCTTTGTGTAGGGCCAGAACAGCAAGGTCATCAACGGCGGTGACTGTTTGGAGGGGGACCGTTTGGAAGTTCCTGGAAGGACCCCGTTGGCTATGTGCCCGGTGGTCTGGAGCAGTGTTCCGAAGGACAGTCAGCACCAGGGCAGGGGCCTCTCGGACCCCGGCAAGGCTAGGAGTCGCCAAATTTGCCAAATCCGTCAGTGACGGGGACGCAGATTCCCCCAGCAACCAAGTCCCGATTGACGGCAACAGCCCGACCATTACCGGGGAGACACCGCCACCGCCAAGGCACCAGTTTCCCCAGGGCCAGCGCCTGCGGGCAAAAGTGTAGAGCTCCTCCGGCCCAGATTGCAGTCGGGGAGCGGGTAACCGGAGGGAATCCACCGCTACCATCAGACAACATAGGTGCAAGGAAGAGAAACGTCACCGCTACCTACCGGGAGTGCAGGTGCAGCCGTCTGTGGGACCGTCCTACCAGCCGTTGGTTTACCGTACAAACTGTGTCCGTGTGTCAGGCTGAGTGAGTACCATAGTGCCGCAAGGCACAGCGCTGCCCCCGCGTCCCTGCGCCCTCCAGGCCCTACACTTCACATCTCATCACCGGGCCCCGGGATCACCAACCCCTACCCACGGAGGGGCAACACAACACCTGGCTGCTCCGCATCACCATCCCCGGGACCCCCACACTGAGCAGCGGTGGTGCAATCACCACAACCGTGGGTGGCGTCACGAACTATAACAATCCCCACATCAAACACCCCCCTTTCACTCACGGGCGAGGAGTGTCGCTCGAGACACCCCGGGATCCGGCCCACGGCTCGAGCCACCAGGAGCAGCTGCCGGACCCGAGCAGAAGGGGTGAGCGCGGTGTGCTGACACCCTCCTCCCCGCCCGCGACATATGAAATGTTGGAAATTTCCAAATTGTTTCTGATTTTGGCTTCTTGGGATTCTACCTAGTTCTTGAATTAAGAATCAAATATCTAAATGGATGATGGATGGTCTCCAATCGATGAGGCCATTCAATAGAGTGAAAGTCTTACATGTATCCGTTGAGAATGGAAAGTAATTGCACTTGTAGCAATATAACATATAACAGACAGACTTTTCCTGGTATTTTATCTTATTTTGACTTTTTAAATGTCCAGTCGTCACATTTGTGCCCCCCCATCCCTGTATATGTGTAGACTGCATTTTGCTGTTGATTTCCCTCTAGTTATCAGATGTCAGGCAGATAAGTTGCACGCCTTACATGCTGGCAGCGTATCCATAAGTGAAACACTGACATTGGCATGATACCGTATGTGTTTCTTTTAGAGGAAAGTAAAAATAACACAGCACAACAATGTTTTTGCTACTGAGGGTAAAACATGTGTTCTTTACTAATTTGAACATGCTGATTCCAAATATGAACTCAGAATTTGCACAGCACGTCCAGATTTTGAGTTATACTTAGAAAAGGCCATACGCCTATTCAGGCATTGTTGAAGATATTCTTACACACATTCGTTGACCTCCCCGGACCTATGGGCTTATGCTAGAGTTGGGTTGTAGACATTTTCCAGATCAATGGAGACTGTTCATAGACTCTAGTAAAGCAAGCTTGAAAGCTGTTCTGTTGCACAATGGCAATGAAAAGCCATCTGTCCCCATTGCACATGCGGTTGGAATGAAAGAGACCTATGCTTCTATGCAGATCATTCTGAAATTGATTAAATATTCAGAACATCAATGGAACATTTGTGCTGACCTCAAAGTTGTTGCACTAGTCCTTGGTTTGCAGTTAGGTTACACTAAGCATATGTGCTTTCTGTGCCTATGGAACAGTCGAGATGACAACAACCATTATAAAATTAAACGGTGGCCCAATAGAGATGAACATAAGATTGGTAAGCACAATGTTCAACACGAATCACTTGTCGATCCACTTAAAGTTTATCTTCCACCTCTTCACATTAAACTAGGACTAATGAAAAATTTTGTAGTAGCAATGGATCGTCAAGGGAATGGATTTAAATATCTGAAGGAAAAGTTTAGTGCATTGAAAACTGAGGCCAAACTCAAAGCGGGAATCTTTATTGGTCCTGAAATCCACCAACTAATCCACGATGAAATCTTCAAGAAAGAACTCACCCCACTTGAACTAACTGCATGGGATGCATTTATATTAGTAGTTCAAAACTTCCTTGGAAACGAAAGAGCAGAAAACTATGCTGAACTAATAGACAATATGCTTCAAGCATACGAAATGCATGGTGCCCAAATGTCATTGAAAATGCATTTCCTACATTCACATCTTGACTTCTTTCCTCCAAATATGGGTAATGTCAGTGATGAACATGGTGAGAGATTCCACCAGGACATTTCTACTATGGAAAAAAGATACCCAGGTCGCTTTAACCCCAACATGATGGGCGATTACTGCTGGTTTTTGCAACGGGCCACTAGGATCACTCACAAGCGCAAAAGCAAGTGCCTGAATCACTTTTAAAAGTACTCTGCTGAGTTCAAGGCGATTTCTTAAGCTACTATAAGTGATTTTTAAGTTTTTTGGTTTATTTACCTATACTTCTTTTTCAATAAAAATGATAATACATGTTGTGAAACTGTGGGACATAACGATTCTGTATCTTTATTAATTGCTTATTTTAATTTTCACAAAAATTGGAATAACTTAATATCCTGACGTGCTACAAAAAAACTAACTTCAGATTTGGATTCAGCGCATTCGATTTAGTATAGCGCACATGATTTTTGCCAAGTAGCAGACAAAAAGTGTTTATTTGTTGTGCTGTGAATCAGAGTAATGATGACGATGATGAAACCCGCTATTAAAGGAGCAATAAAGAAAAAAAAAAAAAGTTACCATCAGTCACGTGTGCGTAAAAGTTTCTGGAGTTTCTCTGAACTGTAGAAATAAGAGATAAAGTAGTAATTTTTGGGGGTTGGAATATTTTGCTAGACTTTTTGTCAACCTCAAATAGCTGATAAGAGTAAACAACAAATGTAATTCACAATGGAAAAACATAAGTGCTGTAAAGATGTTTCCACGACCAAAAGCTCCACCGATCCCGAGAACAGGCTCCAATATGCCACGTTTGCGCCATACGCAATCCACCTCTACAATCATCGTCTATGAGACCAGAGAAGATAATTGAGTGATATACTGAGAAATCTTGGGCAGTCACATAGACAAAGAATAGAGCCGTAGTGGTAGCATTCAGACATCCAATTTTCTTGTACAATTGCTATCTGTGGTTTTCGCACTTAGATGTCACACTGGCTGTGAGAGGGCACCCAGCCAGTGCCACAACACAAAGGGAACAACAAGGATAAGTACAAAGAAAGGACCTAACAATAGGGAGAAGGAGATAAAGTCAACCCTAAAGGCCCAGTCACACACAACGACTTACCAGCGATCCCGAAAACGATGCGACCTGATAGGGATCGCAGGTAGGTCGCTGGTAGATCGCAGGTGAGATGTCACACAGTCAGATCTTACCAGCGATGCAGGAACGATACAGGTCACAGTAGCGACCTGTATAATGATCTCAGCAGTCACTGTGACCTTGTCACACAGTATCAAACACAGCGATGTGTCCTGCCCAGCAGGACATCGCCTTTGAAGAAAATGGCCTGGACCATTCAGCAACGACTAGAGATTTCACAGCAGGGGCCTGATCGCTGGTAGGTGTCACACATAACAAGATCGCTAACGGGATCGCTACTGCGTCACGGAAACCGTGACTCAGCTGCGATCTCGCTAGCGATCTCGTTATGTGTGATAGTACCTTAACACTCACTTGAGTCTGATCCCTGCACTCCTTAAATTCACTAGATTGATCTTTTCCCCATGGGCCGCCACGTGTCCAAAGCTTCGCTGGCCCTAAACTCAACCTGACTAGTGTGAAGACAATAGTCTCACTACTGCAATGAAACAACATGAAGAAGGTTTTTAAGGACTAACCGACATAGTGATAAAACCTGCGGATAAAGGCGGGAATGTTGTGTTGTGGCCGGTGCGCATGTATGAGGATGAGGCTTTTAGATTGCTCAATGACAAGCAGTGCTATAAGCGCTTATCCTGCTCTCCCTTAGCTACCTTTTCTCAGGAGCTGAGATCCCTCCTTGATGATGGAGTTGAGGGTAGGGCTATTACATCTAAAATGCGGGATGCCTTGTATCCTGCCTGTCCTACCATTCCTACGTTTTACCTTCTTCCTAAGGTTCACAAGGACCCCCGGTCCCCACCGGGGAGACCCATAGTTTCAGGGATTGGGGGTCTTTGTGAACCTGCTTGTCAGTTTATTGATTTTTATTTGCAGCAAAGTGTCCTGACCTTACCATCCTTTGTTCAGGACACGAATGATGTTCTTAGGAGGCTTGATGGCGTTGTTCTTGAGGATGATATGTGGCTTGTCAGTTGTGATGTGGAGTCCCTTTATACATCTATTCGCCATGAACAGGGTGTAGCAGCATCCCAGTTTTTTCTCACCATGACCAACTTGGAACCGGAATTGAAGGAATTCATCATTCTTCTCCTCCGGTTCATCCTCAGTCGGAATTTTTTCGTGTTCAAGGACCGCCCCTTCCTTCAGCTCCAGGGCACGGCTATGGGGGCTGCTTGTGCACCCTCATACGCCAACCTTTTCCTGGGCCTGTGGGAAAGGGATACGGTCCTTGACACTGAGGGACATGGGGCAGTCATCTCCTGGATGCGCTACATAGATGACATCCTGTTCATCTGGCAGGGCTCCACATCACAACTTGATACCTTCCTCGGCCTCCTTAATCACAACAACAGGAACATTAGACTGACATGGAAGTACAGCCGAGACACAATTGATTTTTTGGACTTATCTATTTCTGTTACGCCCGATGGCTCATTACATACTGATATTTTTCGTAAGAGCACCTCCACCAACTCCCTCCTTCATTTCTCCTCTTCACATCCCTTGCAGCTCAAGCGCTCTATCCCAGTCGGGCAGTTTCTCCGGGCTCGGAGAATTTGTTCTGATGACAATACATTTCATCGGCAGGCATCAGTTCTGTCGCGCCGATTTCGCGATCGGGGCTACAGGCCTATAGACATCACTGCCGGGTACGAACGTGCCTGTCAGACTACAAGACAGTCTTTGCTCTCCAGAAATAGATCTCGGGGTGATTCTGCTGATCAAACCATTCGGTTTATTACCATGTTCAATGCAGAATCCCATGAGATCCGTAATGTTCTGGAGAAACATTGGTCTGTGTTACTTACTGACAGGGATTTGCGCTTGGCTCTTACCCCACATCCAGCTATTACATGGCGTAGATCTCGTAATCTCAAGGATATGTTGACTAAGAGTCATTACATCTCTCCTCGCAGTAAGTTTATTTTTGATAGTCCTGGTCCTCCTTGGGGTTCTTCGTCTTGCGGCACATGTTCTGCTTGTCCGTTTATCCCTAAGAAGTTTGATTTTCTGAGTTCTTGCGGCGGTAAGACCTTCAGAATCGTTCACTCCATTTCTTGTGGTACGGAGGCAGTCATTTACCATCTTACCTGCCCATGCGGTCTTATTTATATTGGCATGACTACACGCACTTTGCGTGTCCGTACCCAAGAACATGTGCGTGACATTAGGAACGCGGCCAAGTCCTTAGAACCCGAAAAACTAAAGACTATCCCCAAACATTTCCGGGCCTGTCATGGATGTAGTCCCCGAGGCCTCTGTGTGCGTGGTATTGACCGCGTTTACATTGGCTCCAGGGGGGGTGATGTTAAACGCAAACTTTTGCAAAAGGAGACAAGATGGATGACGGTCTTGGGTACGGTTGCTCCATTGGGCCTTAATGAGGCAGTTAGCTTTAAATCTTTTTTGTAAACAGCGCGAATTTTATGGTGGGTCTTTGTGTTCTTTTTGGGATTTTAATTTTTTATTCTCTTTCTTAGGCGCCCATTCGCATTCTTGTTGTAGTTATGTCATCACCTGGGACGTCGGGGACAACCGCCTTGAGGAATGCTGTTCCACATGGACCCCTTCCTTTCGCAATTTTATTCCGGATTGGATAAAGTCTGCACGATTATTAATTCTGTGCCTATAATTCTGTATATGTCATTTTTGTATTGAACAACTTTTGATATGTATTCACTCTCTGTATACAAGGGTGTGTATATATGTATGTCGATGCCCTCATGATATGTACATGCTCCATGGCCCTCTAACTATATAATAGACTCTATTTACCATTTATGGAAAATGTATTTCCTACATATTCATGCGTGTCTAGATTCATAGCTTTTGTGAGCATGTTTTTGATGCATAAATTTCGTTCATATGTCTTTTCATCTTTGAGGGTGACATGCATGTATGCCATTTTTTGTACTTTGATGTATTCCGACTATGATACATTTTATTTTGTCCCTTATATGGACATATACTATGATATGTACATGCCTTATGGCCCTTTCACTATATATTAACCCTCATTGATTATATACGGTGAATTTATTCCCTGCATATGTTTGCGGTTTTTGCATCCATATTGCATATGTGCAGGTATTTTATGTACACATGCAGTCTTTGCTAATATATCCTTTGGTCTGTCCAGAGGGTATTATACATATATACAATAATCATTGTATCATTGATATATTCCAATCATGACATTTTCTGTCCCTCTATGTGGATGTATACTATCCCTGCTGCAGCATTTGGCTGTAATAGCCAATGACTGGTTTATCTTTGAATGCTAGCTGCTAATACTATTGTGTTCACACATTTGTGCTCCACTATCAGCTCCCCATGACGTGCTGGCTTCTCTAACACCTATTTGACTGGCATAGACGCGCTCCTGCTATGCGCTGCTAACACTACTGTGTTTGCATACTAGTGATCCATTATCAGCTCCCCATGACGTCCGCGGTCCCTCCTTCATTTACTATGCATCTGATTGGCACAGACACGCCTCTGTGTTTGCATACTAGTGATTCATTATCAGCTCCCCATGACGTCCCCGGTCCCTCCTTCATTTACTATGCATCTGATTGGCACAGACGCGCCTCTGTCATGCGCTGCCTCCTCCCCCCTGCGGCCTGGGCTCGGACGGGTCTCCGTGCTGAGCGTGGGAATGAAGTCACTTCCTTCTCACGCTTTTGATCACGGGACTCGGCGTGCCCTGCCGTTCGGGGGGGCGTGGCAACATGACGCTGCGCGCGCCGATTTGCTAATGGGCCCCTACACTTCCCTATTTATACCCTTCACTTTTAATCTATAGCCACGCCTCCTGACGAAGCCTTTGGTGAAACGCGCGTCGAGGCCCCGCCCCCACGCCAGGAAACATCCACCATCACTGCTCTGACATGACGCAAGGTAAAATAGATTAATCACTTATGCCCCCCTGCCTCTGGGACTTTTTTAGGGGATCCTACAGATCTCCTATGTACAATTGTCTTTCTCACACTGTCCCTTTGGACTCTCTACGGGCCAGTTTATACCTTGTTTATTCCCTCTCTCTATTGCTGCCTGTCAGCAGGTTGTGCCATCTGGTGGTGTGCCCTGGTATTGTTGTGGGTTGTTTCCTGGTAGGCTGTTTCCATCTAGCCTCCTTCCACTGTGTGTCCTGTATCACTTTTTGTATATTCAATAAATTTGTATTTCACTTTGATAATCCGTGGTCCTCTCTCTTTTGTATCCCCACCTCCACCCTTTGGTAAATTGGGGCTACATTATTTTAGGTTTCATATTCTTGTGGACCTCTTCCGGTCATAGGAAAGGTTGTTTAGGTTATGTTGATTTTCTTGTTCCACAGAATCCCATACAGGGTTCATGGATTTTAAAAAACGTGACAGAGCCTGGGTATCACAACTCAGTGCTGTATTTGGCGAACAGGCCACGGTTGGTACGGAAACACAGAATGTTACTGATTTAAAGCTAGAAATTAAGTCTCTTCTCAAGAAACGTGTCAAGGTGTGGTGGAACAAGGCTGCTTTAGAGAACTACCCGCAGAAAAATATAATTCCTAGGGGTTTGAGGGTACAGCTTTTTCCCACCCTTGGTGTGCAGGATACCACCTTTTCTGACAGGTGGGAGGAGGCACTTTCTAAGTGTTCCCTCACTCTTTTGGAACTTCTCATTGGTGCGGACAAAAGGAGCTTGGACACTCTTGAGAAAGATATTGAGAACATCAGGTCCAAGCTGCAGACTGCTCTTTCTGCTGAGGATTTGAAAACTTTTGAGTGCTCCTTAGAGGAAACACTTGATAAGTGGGAACGTGATATCCAGGCCTCTAAGGCCAAAAAATTCCAGCGTGATCTTAATGATTATCAGTGCAATCAGGTCTACCGCTGGCATTTGGGATCTAGGGGCGCCCCTCGCCTACAGTCGGCCTCCAGTGTCTCTTCTCTTTCGGAGGAAGAATGTTCTACTCGTTTTTTAGGAAAACGGTCAGCCCCTGGAGAGGCTCCTGGTCCTACATCTCTACAAATAAAAACATCTACAGGGCGGGGACAACCCCATGGTTACAACACCAGGAAAAGGACCAACAGGAGATTCTAAAGGTAATCAATTTGTCCCCGCATGTACTCACATCATCACAGATCACTGTACTATCTCGTGGTCTTTCTTTCGCACCGGTCAGTAAATTTGATTGTTTTGAGGCCATCAAGGACCTGGAGCTTTTTGCAAGAAAATTAACATTCAAAAAGTATTTCTCTTCGGAGGTTCCATCCTCCTTTTCTGACGTAGAGCTCCAGGCCCTTAGGGACCTTGAGTCCTTGGCCCAGGAACATGATGCCCCCCCTAATTCCTCTGTCCCCACGCATCTGCACCGCCACTCACAGCACTTCCCGCCCAAATACGGCTGTCCTCAAATTGAGATCTTTGTGCGGCTGGTCCGGGACGAGTTTTCTCGCTTGCGGACTCACATCCATCATGACAATCTTTCTCACACTGAAAGGGCGGCCATCCGCTCCCTTAAAGGACTAACCGACATAGTGATAAAACCTGCGGATAAAGGCGGGAATGTTGTGTTGTGGCCGGTGCGCATGTATGAGGATGAGGCTTTTAGATTGCTCAATGACAAGCAGTGCTATAAGCGCTTATCCTGCTCTCCCTTAGCTACCTTTTCTCAGGAGCTGAGATCCCTCCTTGATGATGGAGTTGAGGGTAGGGCTATTACATCTAAAATGCGGGATGCCTTGTATCCTGCCTGTCCTACCATTCCTACGTTTTACCTTCTTCCTAAGGTTCACAAGGACCCCCGGTCCCCACCGGGGAGACCCATAGTTTCAGGGATTGGGGGTCTTTGTGAACCTGCTTGTCAGTTTATTGATTTTTATTTGCAGCAAAGTGTCCTGACCTTACCATCCTTTGTTCAGGACACGAATGATGTTCTTAGGAGGCTTGATGGCGTTGTTCTTGAGGATGATATGTGGCTTGTCAGTTGTGATGTGGAGTCCCTTTATACATCTATTCGCCATGAACAGGGTGTAGCAGCATCCCAGTTTTTTCTCACCATGACCAACTTGGAACCGGAATTGAAGGAATTCATCATTCTTCTCCTCCGGTTCATCCTCAGTCGGAATTTTTTCGTGTTCAAGGACCGCCCCTTCCTTCAGCTCCAGGGCACGGCTATGGGGGCTGCTTGTGCACCCTCATACGCCAACCTTTTCCTGGGCCTGTGGGAAAGGGATACGGTCCTTGACACTGAGGGACATGGGGCAGTCATCTCCTGGATGCGCTACATAGATGACATCCTGTTCATCTGGCAGGGCTCCACATCACAACTTGATACCTTCCTCGGCCTCCTTAATCACAACAACAGGAACATTAGACTGACATGGAAGTACAGCCGAGACACAATTGATTTTTTGGACTTATCTATTTCTGTTACGCCCGATGGCTCATTACATACTGATATTTTTCGTAAGAGCACCTCCACCAACTCCCTCCTTCATTTCTCCTCTTCACATCCCTTGCAGCTCAAGCGCTCTATCCCAGTCGGGCAGTTTCTCCGGGCTCGGAGAATTTGTTCTGATGACAATACATTTCATCGGCAGGCATCAGTTCTGTCGCGCCGATTTCGCGATCGGGGCTACAGGCCTATAGACATCACTGCCGGGTACGAACGTGCCTGTCAGACTACAAGACAGTCTTTGCTCTCCAGAAATAGATCTCGGGGTGATTCTGCTGATCAAACCATTCGGTTTATTACCATGTTCAATGCAGAATCCCATGAGATCCGTAATGTTCTGGAGAAACATTGGTCTGTGTTACTTACTGACAGGGATTTGCGCTTGGCTCTTACCCCACATCCAGCTATTACATGGCGTAGATCTCGTAATCTCAAGGATATGTTGACTAAGAGTCATTACATCTCTCCTCGCAGTAAGTTTATTTTTGATAGTCCTGGTCCTCCTTGGGGTTCTTCGTCTTGCGGCACATGTTCTGCTTGTCCGTTTATCCCTAAGAAGTTTGATTTTCTGAGTTCTTGCGGCGGTAAGACCTTCAGAATCGTTCACTCCATTTCTTGTGGTACGGAGGCAGTCATTTACCATCTTACCTGCCCATGCGGTCTTATTTATATTGGCATGACTACACGCACTTTGCGTGTCCGTACCCAAGAACATGTGCGTGACATTAGGAACGCGGCCAAGTCCTTAGAACCCGAAAAACTAAAGACTATCCCCAAACATTTCCGGGCCTGTCATGGATGTAGTCCCCGAGGCCTCTGTGTGCGTGGTATTGACCGCGTTTACATTGGCTCCAGGGGGGGTGATGTTAAACGCAAACTTTTGCAAAAGGAGACAAGATGGATGACGGTCTTGGGTACGGTTGCTCCATTGGGCCTTAATGAGGCAGTTAGCTTTAAATCTTTTTTGTAAACAGCGCGAATTTTATGGTGGGTCTTTGTGTTCTTTTTGGGATTTTAATTTTTTATTCTCTTTCTTAGGCGCCCATTCGCATTCTTGTTGTAGTTATGTCATCACCTGGGACGTCGGGGACAACCGCCTTGAGGAATGCTGTTCCACATGGACCCCTTCCTTTCGCAATTTTATTCCGGATTGGATAAAGTCTGCACGATTATTAATTCTGTGCCTATAATTCTGTATATGTCATTTTTGTATTGAACAACTTTTGATATGTATTCACTCTCTGTATACAAGGGTGTGTATATATGTATGTCGATGCCCTCATGATATGTACATGCTCCATGGCCCTCTAACTATATAATAGACTCTATTTACCATTTATGGAAAATGTATTTCCTACATATTCATGCGTGTCTAGATTCATAGCTTTTGTGAGCATGTTTTTGATGCATAAATTTCGTTCATATGTCTTTTCATCTTTGAGGGTGACATGCATGTATGCCATTTTTTGTACTTTGATGTATTCCGACTATGATACATTTTATTTTGTCCCTTATATGGACATATACTATGATATGTACATGCCTTATGGCCCTTTCACTATATATTAACCCTCATTGATTATATACGGTGAATTTATTCCCTGCATATGTTTGCGGTTTTTGCATCCATATTGCATATGTGCAGGTATTTTATGTACACATGCAGTCTTTGCTAATATATCCTTTGGTCTGTCCAGAGGGTATTATACATATATACAATAATCATTGTATCATTGATATATTCCAATCATGACATTTTCTGTCCCTCTATGTGGATGTATACTATCCCTGCTGCAGCATTTGGCTGTAATAGCCAATGACTGGTTTATCTTTGAATGCTAGCTGCTAATACTATTGTGTTCACACATTTGTGCTCCACTATCAGCTCCCCATGACGTGCTGGCTTCTCTAACACCTATTTGACTGGCATAGACGCGCTCCTGCTATGCGCTGCTAACACTACTGTGTTTGCATACTAGTGATCCATTATCAGCTCCCCATGACGTCCGCGGTCCCTCCTTCATTTACTATGCATCTGATTGGCACAGACACGCCTCTGTGTTTGCATACTAGTGATTCATTATCAGCTCCCCATGACGTCCCCGGTCCCTCCTTCATTTACTATGCATCTGATTGGCACAGACGCGCCTCTGTCATGCGCTGCCTCCTCCCCCCTGCGGCCTGGGCTCGGACGGGTCTCCGTGCTGAGCGTGGGAATGAAGTCACTTCCTTCTCACGCTTTTGATCACGGGACTCGGCGTGCCCTGCCGTTCGGGGGGGCGTGGCAACATGACGCTGCGCGCGCCGATTTGCTAATGGGCCCCTACACTTCCCTATTTATACCCTTCACTTTTAATCTATAGCCACGCCTCCTGACGAAGCCTTTGGTGAAACGCGCGTCGAGGCCCCGCCCCCACGCCAGGACACATCCACCATCACTGCTCTGACATGACGCAAGGTAAAATAGATTAATCACTTATGCCCCCCTGCCTCTGGGACTTTTTTAGGGGATCCTACAGATCTCCTATGTACAATTGTCTTTCTCACACTGTCCCTTTGGACTCTCTACGGGCCAGTTTATACCTTGTTTATTCCCTCTCTCTATTGCTGCCTGTCAGCAGGTTGTGCCATCTGGTGGTGTGCCCTGGTATTGTTGTGGGTTGTTTCCTGGTAGGCTGTTTCCATCTAGCCTCCTTCCACTGTGTGTCCTGTATCACTTTTTGTATATTCAATAAATTTGTATTTCACTTTGATAATCCGTGGTCCTCTCTCTTTTGTATCCCCACCTCCACCCTTTGGTAAATTGGGGCTACATTATTTTAGGTTTCATATTCTTGTGGACCTCTTCCGGTCATAGGAAAGGTTGTTTAGGTTATAATGTTTTGTGTACTGAGGAAATCATCCAGCCCTTCTATAAAAGCTGTTATAGTATCTGCCATTACTACCTCTTGTGGTCGGCATTCCACAGTCTGACTGCTCTAACTGTAAAGAACCCTTTCCTATTTAGCTGTCGGAATCGCTTTTCTTCCACTCGCAGTGAGTGCGCCCTGGTCCTTAGGGCATCATTCACACCCTTGAAAAATTAAGAGCGATGGTCGCATGATCACCCTGTTTATATGGTGAAGGAGAAGGAGAACACGAAAAACAAGAAGTCATAAACTTTATATTCTTGTCTGGATGGAAAGGGGTGCATGGGCATACACCAGAAAAAAAGGAAAAGGCCTTGTTCATCTTGATTAGAGTCAGTCTGTCAGCATTTTCAGTTGACATGTGGATGCGCCTATCAGTTATTATGCACTAAAAACCCGTTTAGTCAAACGCTATCAGGGCAGGTAGGCAGGCCAGCACCTCTAAGGCGTAGAGGGACAGCTCATGTCACTTGTCCGGCTTGGATACCCAATAGTTGTACAACAGAGAGGACGCTGGTACGGTCGGCTAGGTACTCTTTCACTATGTTGCAAATTTTTTTCCTCCTTCTCAGAGTACCGGCGCATCAGAACCTGGGTGCTGGGAGAGTCTCATTAAACTGCACCAGACCTTTGACAGTGTTCCCCTGCCTTTGTTGGACCTGGTGTGTGTCTCCCTCCTCTCTCCTCCTTGGTTGACCAAGGAAGCATAACCCCAAACGCCAGCATTGTGAGATAGGAGTTCATGTTTTTGATACTTCCATAGTGTGCTGTTTGCTTTTATGTGTATATATACATTATATATACAGTATATATTTATTGTATATGTATAGATAGCAGTATCTCTCTCTCTATATATACTGTATATAATATATATGTGATGCCCTGGCCTGTCGGGTCATCTCGGGGGTACCGTGCAGTCTGCCCTTCTGCGTGGTGCCTGCTCCTCCTTGGTTACGGGTCCTGTTTCTTTGGTGTATATACAAATCCTGAGGCACACTCTGCACCACACCCACCAAACACCCATTGGGCAGCCTGAGGGGAATAGGGCCGCCCAGATGGAGGGATGGTAGAAGTAGGGCCAGAAGTGTCAGTTGTAGTCAGAGAGTGTTAGTGAGCAGTGACAGGTCACGCTGCGGAGCTGGGCTCCTGTACCCGTCCCAGGTGCCGGATGTTGGCCTGGCCTGGAAGGAGCTGGAACCCCGGTCGCAGGGGGTAGTGGCAAGGGGCACGGCACTGCCATGGAGGGCTGTTCAGCAGCCTTGTGCAACAACCGGGCAGGGGCCAGGGCACAATGGGGTACGCGGACCCTAGGCTGGGAAGTAGCTTTATGCAGCCCAGTAATTCACCCGACGAGGACTGAATCTTCATGAACCGCTCTCCACCCGCTCCAAAATCGGGGTACTAGCGCATCGAGAGGGATAGGACTTCCCAAAACCGTCCAGAAAATCCCAAGCGTGAACCCTGAGAGCAAGCTCACCCTGCTAGCCATGCAGGTGAGCGGGACCCAAGTAGTTTTAAATGAAAGGGATCCACCAAGTGTAAACACAGTGCCAAGGGACAAGGCTTCAGACCAACCAGCAATGCCAAAAGGGCACAGACCCAGCGTGTTCGAACTAAAGCTACAGGCCATTCAAGACTTTGGTTTACCCGGTGTCAGTGTCAGCATCTCTGGACTGTGTGAGTACGTTGTGCCCCTTTGCCTCCAACGGGTCCCCACTCTGCCATCACCGAGCCCCGGGACACCTTCCCCTACCCATGGAGGGGTTAACATCACCAGCTGCTATTCCATCGCTCACGGATGCTCCCTCTCTCTCCCAAACGCAGCAGCGGTGGTATTCCGCTTTACCACGACCTGCGGGTGGCGTCACGAACACTATGCAATCCACCCATCATCCCCCCTTTTCTAAATACCTTTCTTCTACCCCCCTTTTCATTTCGAGCATCCGCGCGACCCCGCCTCGGGTCCGGAGACCCCTTGAGCCACTGCGGATCTGGATACGAGCAGCCCTTCGGCTGTCGCGGGGGCGGCACATATATACATATATATATATATATATATATACATATATATATATGTATATATGTGTATACACATATACATATATATATATATGTGTATAAATGAATACACATGGAACCATATATGGCCTGGCAGTGATGTCACAATATCAGTGTTCTATAGAGTGATTATGTCATACAGGTGATGATGTCACAATTGGAACACATGATAAAAAGCCCTGCGCGCGCCACAATTCTCTCTGAGGGTGTTAGAGTTAGTGGAGTTTGGATTTTGTTTTGCATTTCTGTTGAGCAAAATGTCTAAAAATATGCGCAAACGTCGCTTTATTATTGATCCTGATACAGAGAACAGCGGTAGCAATGACCAGGTGAGCGGTGACTCCGATATATTAACCATACTATGGGCCCTATTCGTCGTTTATCGGTTTTTAGGTCACTTTTCTATATTTTTTATCTTGTATTTAATTATATTTTTTGCTTCCAAACTCATCAACATGGTGATGAATTTGGAAGAATGGATCAGGCCCTATGTGTTCGGCAATAATAGTCTTGTAAGTTTCCTCTGTTGCACCCCAGCTCCAATCCTTATACCATATACAAAGTTTGGTACATTTTAAAATTGACCCTTGCTAATGAGACATTTTGGTTAAACGTTTATAGAAATTGGAAGCAAAAATTATTTTATTTTTTAATTCTTTTTTTTTTATACAGTTACAGGTCAAGAAAAAATGCCGCACAGTTTCTGCGTCCGACACAGAGGACGACAACGGTGATGAGAATCTCCATCAGGTGAGCGCTCGCTTCTCTCCAGCGCGGTCGCTCTGTTACGCCGCATTATGTGATTATACCGCTATATCGTTGCTGCTTCTTTATTATACATTTTTGTGTCTTTGTGTTTCTTTTCTTCAGTCTCATCTACTTATTCCGAGGTCTCAGAGGAGCCTTGATGGAGGAGATGTCGGCTCTGTTCCTCAACAGCCATACATAGAGTCAGGTCTGTAACAAAGAATCTAGAAGGATCATAAAATCCTTCAAAGAAATTAGACTTTTTGTTGATTAGGAAAACTAAACGACAAAAAAATAAATGACGATTTTTGTTTTTTTTTTCTCAAGAGCCTCATGCTCCCCAAGTCAGCTTTGTGCAGGAGGAGACAGCGAGGTAATGTATTCCTGTATATCCGTATTATCTGGGTTATGTTCATTTTATCCGGTCACTAGGTGGCGCTGTTATTGTCTACAGGTCGTGTGCGCTCTCAATATATGTATATTTGATGTTTTTTTTCCCCAGGAAACAGAAGTGTCCCATCAATTACTGTATCCTGAGAGATCTGTCTTCTCCCACATCCAAATACGTCACCAGCTTCCATAAGAACAAGGAGGAGCTGAAGAGACGTCTGTACAAGTTTTTTAACCGGACCGTGTTTGAGAACCAGGTATACCACACAGCCCAGTGTAGGGGGTACGGGGGTGACGGGATAGGGCTAGGATCAGTGTGTCCTGTATATATTGTATATACCTCTATATTCAGTATATATAGCGCAATATGAGGGATAGTGAGTTAAAGAGTAAGATTAGTTTATCCAGTGTATATATAGTATATATTGTATATACCCCTATATTCTGTAGGTATAGGGTGATATAGGGGGATAGTGAACAGAGGGTTAGAGCTAGGGATAGTGTATCTAGTATATATGGTATATACCTCAATATTCTGTATGTATAGGGCAATATCGGGAATAATGGATGAAGGGTTAGAGCTAGGGTTAGTGTATCCAGTATGTATGGTATATAGCCCTATATTCTGTAGGTTTAGGGTTATAGGGGAATAGTGAACGGAGGGTTAGCACTACGGATAGTGTATCCAGTATATATTGTGTATACTTCTATATTCTGTATGTATAGGGTGATATAGGGAATACTGGGTGAAGGGTTAGATCTAGGGTTAGTGTATCCATTATTTATGGTATATACCTCTATATTTTGTAGGTATAGGGTTATAGGGGAATAGTGAACGGAGGGTTAGCACTACGGATAGTGTATCCAGTACATATTGTGTATACTTCTATATTCTGTATGTATAGGGTGATATAGGGAATATTGGGTGAAGGGTTAGATCTAGGGTTAGTGTATCCATTATTTATGGTATATACCTCTATATTTTGTAGGTATAGGGTTATAGGGGAATAGTGAACGGAGGGTTAGCACTACGGATAGTGTATCCAGTATATATTGTGTATACCTCTATATTCTGTATGTATAGGGTGATATAGGGAATATTGGGTGAAGGGTTAGATCTAGGGTTAGTGTATCCATTATTTATGGTATATACCTCTATATTTTGTAGGTATAGGGTTATAGGGGAATAGTGAACGGAGGATTAGAGTGCAGGTTAGTGTATCTATTATGTATGGTATATAGCCCTATATTCTGTAGGTATAGGGTTATAGGGAAATAGTGAACGAAGAGTTAGAGCTAGGGATAGTGTATACATTATGTATGGTCTATAGCTCTATATTCTGTAGGTATAGGGTTATAGGGATATAGTGAAAAGAGGGTAAGTGTGCCCCGTGTATATACCGTAGTATATACTGCTCTATACTAAATTATCTCTTTCCTACCTCCGTAGCTTCCTGCAGATGTGGACATCAGCTGGAATAAAAGGCTGAGAGTAACAGCTGGCCGCACCGGCGGTTTCACGATGAAGAACGGGGAGCGCCACGCCTTCATTGAGATATCAGATAAAATCTGCGATTCTGCAGGTAGGACTCACATCGGGCACAATTTATAGATTATCTGTGGTGAAATCTTCCGTACGTCTTTACTGATTGTAATTATTTGCTGCTTTCTCCTCAGATCGACTTCGAGACACATTGATACATGAGATGTGTCATGTTGCCTGCTGGATCATTGATGGCAATGGAATATTTGCCCATCACCAGCTATGGGAGCAATATTGTGGGAAGGTGGCACAGATCCACCCAGATCTCCCACGCATTACTGAATTTCACAATTGGGAGATCCACTACCCAGTGATGTATGAATGCTCTGGCTGCCAGAACAGGTAAGATCGCATAAACTATGGACATGGAGGGGGGGAAATATTCTTGTATGTTTCTGTAAATGTGTTCATGGCTTTAGGTTTCTACAATGAAAGGGGCTCTGTCATTGATTTTGATGTGTTTGGACCTTTTGGATCAGTCTTTAATACAAGCTTTGTCTCCCACCATAGATTTGGACGTTGGACAGATTCTCTCAATACTGAGAAGTTTGGCTGCTACTACTGTGACAGCGATATGGTCCTTGTAACGTAACCCAAACCTGAGAAGATCAATCAGCCAGAACATGGCAGTAGATGGATGAAGTCATCCAGAAGACCAGAACATGGCAATAGATGGATGAAGTCATCTAGAAGACCAGAACATGGCAATAGATGGATGAAGTCATCCAGAAGACCAGAACATGGCAGTAGATGGATAAAGTCATCCAGAAGACCAGAGCATGGCAATAGATGGATGAAGTCATCCAGAAGACCGGTGGAAAGTCATATCTTAGTCTTCCACCATAATGGCGTCTTCTTGCCATCTCTTGGGCGGCACGGTGACTCAGTGGTAAGCACTGGTATCTGCATGGAGTTTGTATATTCTCGCCGTGTCTGCGTGGGTTTCCTCCGGGTTCTCCCACACTCCAAAAATATACTGATAGATTGCAGATAGTACTTGTAACCCAAGCCTGAGAAGATCCATCACTGACCAATCAAGATGGCAGCACATGGATGAAGTCATCAAGAAGACAGGTGGAAAGTCACATCTTAGTCTTCCACCATAATGGCATCTTCTCGCAATCTCTTGGGCGGCACGGTGGCTCAGTGGTAAGCACTGATGTCTGTATGGAGTTTGTATGTTCTCCCCGTGTCTGCGTGGGTTTCTTCCGGGTACTCCGGCTTCCTCCTACACTCCAAAATATACTGATAGGTTACAGATAGTTCTTGTAACCCAAGCCTGAGAAGATCCATCACTGACCATCCAAGATGGCAGCACATGGATGAAGTCATCCAGAAGACAGGTGGAAAGTCACATCTTAGTCTTCCACCATAATGGCATCTTCTTGCCATCTCTTGGGCGGCACGGTGGCTCAGTGGTTAGCACTGGTGTCTGCATGGAGTTTGTATGTTCTCCCCGTGTCTGCGTGGGTTTCCTCCGGGTACTCCGGTTTCCTCCCACATTAAAAAAATATACTGATAGGAAATTTGGCAACTTCTAATATGAATGATGGTCATCCCTTTACAGCGCCGCAGAACATGTTGGTGTTATAATATCAAGCGGGAATAAATGAATCATCAATAAAATGTCAAACTCATTTATTGTTTCTTGGTGTCAGTCATTCAGTGTACACATCTTTTTACAGAAAAAATGGGACCCCTAGAAACATGAGCTAAACTAGAAGAGTCAAAGAGGTTCTGCAGCAGTTGACGTGTGTATTATAACATATTGCTCAGAGTCCAAACTGCTGCTACATCTGAAAATAGAAAATCAGAACTTCAGTGAAAACCTGAAGACACTTCTTTAGTATCAAACTGCCCCAGCCATAGGATTTCTGGTCCAAAACCTGGGACAAGATGGAGTCTGTCCTCTCCCTCAGCACTAGCTCCTCCCCCCAAGGCCTAATCCCAACTGCGAACCTGACTCTGGGCGCCATTATTTAAAGAACTTACCGCCGACATCTTCAGAATGGCCCGTGCCTCTCTGCACGCCCACCCGCTACACAGAACCTCACTGCTTGCCCACCGTACAAAGCCTCGCTGTCTGCCCGCCACACAGAGCCTCACTGTCTGCCCGCCACACAGAGCCTCACTGCCCGCCCGCCACACAGAACCTCACTGCCCGCCCGCCACACAGAACCTCACTGCCTGCCCACCGCACAGAGCCTCGCTGTCTGCCCGCCACACAGAGCCTCACTGCCCGCCCGCCACACAGAACCTCACTGCCCGCCCGCCACACAGAACCTCACTGCCTGCCCACTGCACAGAGCCTCGCTGTCCGCCCGCCACACAGAGCCTCACTGCCCGCTCGCCACACAGAGCCTCACTGCCCGCCCACCACACAGAGCCTCGCGGCCCACACACCACACAGAGCCTCGCTGCCCGCCAGCTGCACCGAGCCTCACTGCCCACCCACCACACAGAGCCTCGCTGCTTTCCCACCGCACAGCGCCTCCCTGCCCGCCCACCACACATAGCCTCACTGCTCGCCTGCCGCACCAAGCCTCAATGCCCGTCCACCACACAGAGCCTCGGTGCTCGCCTGCCACACAGCGCCTCGCTGCCCGCCCACCACACACAGCCTCGCTGCCCTCCCGCCGCACAGCCCCTCACTGCCCGCCCACCACACAGAGCCTCGCTGCTCGCCTGCCGCACCAAGCCTCGCTGCCCGCCCACCATAAAGAGCCTCACTGCTTGCCCGCCGCACAGAGCCTCACTGCCCACCAACCGTACAGAGCTTTGCTGCCCACTAGCCGCACAGAACAGCACCGCAGAGAGCAGCACAGCACACAGCATTGTCCTGCCTCCTGTGACCCCTGTCCACCACCCCCTGTTAAGCTGCATTCGGATTTTAAGACGCACCCCTCATTTTCTTCCCAAATTTTTGGAGGAAAAGTGTGTCTTATAATCTCAAAAATACGGTACATAGAACATGTCTACATAAGCCGCCTTCATCAATTCCCCAAAACTTATTCTCCCGGAATAAATTCAGATTATAGAGCCGAAAATAAGTTCAGCATCGAAAACTCCCAAATTATTACAGAATCAGATTAGATCCCAGAATTAATAAAGACCCCAGACCAGACCACCAAAGGTTAAAACTGCAGGAATAGCCAAAGGATTCATAATAACTTGCTGATCAGCGGAGATCTCAGGGGACTTGGCTATCTCGGGCTGTCCCATAGACAATGAAAAGAGTGGAGGGGCACATCTACTGCCACCAATCTACTGACCTACTAATTGGACTCTTGTCAATCAGTAAATTATCCTCTTTTCTTTGATTGGTCACTGTCATGGAAAAATTATATATCCATGAGATATCTCTCTGAAGGGACAAACATACATTTACCCTTATGCATTGAAGACATGGGATCAGTTGTAACTGATGAGTAGAGATGAGCTAACTTTGTATGAAAAAGTTTGCAAATCTCAAATTTGGCACAAGCCTTGCCCATTCGGATTCCCAAACACTTTTCTCAAAATTGGCAAAATTTGGACTTTGTTGGGCAACTCTTAACATTTGCACTAATGCTTTTCTTCTACCTTATTATGACTTTGGCTAGGATAGTGGTGCTGTATGATGAGTTGGGGAAGGTGTTTGATGAGAAGATTATTTACCAATCCTCGCATGCGTGACTATCACACTGCTTCTGGGTCTGCTCATTGCATCTCATGCATATGCACTGCTTCCTCCACCCACCGTCGGTGAAAGCGTCTGTAATTGGTTGCAGTCATACTGCGTGGCTATCACACTGCTTCTGGGTCTGCTCATTACATCTCATGCATATTCACTGCTTTCCCCGCCCACCTCCTGTGAGAGTGTCTGTGATTGGTTGCAGTCAGACAGCCAGCGTGCCGGTGTCTCTGAATGGATGCTCTCACAGAGGCTGTCTGGGTCCCCTATTGGAATGTAAAAATAAATAAATTAAAAAAAGAAGGGCCAAATTTCTGCACCAAATCTGCATCTCCTGGAAAAAACCTCGTTGCGTTTTGATGCAGGTTTTATTTTGCCAGGAGATGTAGTATTGGGGCAGGAATTTGGTGAATAAATGCCAGCCCCAAATCTGCATCTCTTGTCAAAAAACCCGCTGTTTTCTGCCACAAGATGCAGGTCTCATTGAACTCAATGAGTTCACCTGAGGTGAGGTTACTGAGTTCAATGAGTTCACCTGAGGTGAGTTTACCTGAGGTCACAGGTGGGGTACCATGGGAAACCCCTAGCTGTTACCGCAAGTAACCTCAGTAACATTACCACTAGTTGGATGGTTATGTTCTTTAATGTACTTGCACACTGCGACTTCATTATGTAGCAGAGCCTGGATTTTCAATGGACCTCGTGTGGATTAAGTCGGACCTGGGTGTTTTAGGGGTTAATAAATTAAAGAAAGATTTTTTTTTAATAAAGGATTTTCTGTGTTTTGTGTTTATTTCTTTCCCCTTAATGGGGGGGTGTCTTGCTAAATTCTACTAAAAAGGGGGCTGAAAGCCCGTACTTACGAAGCGCTCACTGATATCCTAATCAGGCACGAATACTAATATTCTTTATAGCAAGATACTATTTATTTTAATAGCACATGAATAGTTAATGGTACATAGGCATTTAGAACTATAGTCATAGAATCTTATACAATAACAGAAATATGCATCAACATTACCGTTTGTTGTAGCAATCCTTTCACATCGGAGGGAACTCGATTTAATGATAAAGGAAACAACATGGCATCTTCCATCACAGGAGCAGTGCGTACACTTCAATGTCCTGGAAGGTTTCCCTTAACATTAAGTGAGTCCGGTGTATTTTTATAGGAAAACTTTGTAGGTTGTGTTTAAATGGTCACCAGCATGTGACAGCTGAGTCATGTTCATGTAACTTGACCACAAACTGCTGTGGGCACCAGCAGCTTCCTGCACATTTCCTGCACATTTAGCCAGTTGTCAACTGGCCGACCACAGTTGACCATAGGGTTAGTGAAATATTGCAATGAGCCGTAAATTTCATATGCAAGCTTCCTTAAACCTGTCTTTAAGCCAACCACAAGTTTCCGGTAAGTGGAACTGTAAATGTTACTTCCTCATTATCTTATTCCTTGGTCATCATAGTGAAATTGGTTATCCAAAGGACATCTCTTTGATACTGAATTATTGATAGGTCAAATAATATCTGGGATCACTCCTATCTTTTGATTATGATTCCTATCTAATCACACATTCTTTCAGTCATATCACATTGGTATCACAGGGGGTTTCTTAGACTCCTATCTATTACTAATCCAGGGTTTAGTGGCAACTGGGATTTTTGACAAATCAATGCTTCATTAACTCTTCATATTATCCCAATTGCCACCACACTAAGGCAATCAGGATGAGGCAGGTAAAGTGTCGGAATTGTTGTATCTAAGGCCGGCTTTGCACACTACGACATCGCAGCTGTGATGTCGGTGGGGTCAAATCGAAAGTGACGCACATCCGGCGTCGCAGTCGATATCGTAGTGTGTAAATCCTTTTTGATACAATTAACGAGCACAAAAACGTCAAAATCGTATCATCGGTGTAGCGTCGGTCATTTACATAATTTGGGAAGGACCGATGTTACGATGTTGTTCTCGTTCCAGCGGCAGCACACATGTGTGTGTGAAGCCGCAGGAGCGAGGAACATTACCTTACCTGCGTCCTGCGGCTCATGCCGGCTATGCGGAAGGACGGAGGTGGGCGGGATGTTTACGTCCTGCTCATCTCCGCCCCTCCGCTTCTATTGACTGCCTGCCGTGTGACGTCGCTATGACGCCGCACGACCTGCCCCTTAATAAGAGGCGGTTCGCCGGCCAGAGCGACGTCGCAGGGCAGGTGAGTGCATGTGAAGCTGCCGTATCGATAATGTTCGCTACGGCAGCTATCACCATGATATCGCAGCTGCGACAGGGGCGGGGACTATCGCGCTCGGCATCACAGCATTGGCTTGCGATGTCGTAGTGTGCAAAGCGCCCCTAATGGATGTCACAATCTGGAACAGCTGCAGGCTGCTATTTTTTGGCTGGGGGTCCATAACCATGGGCCTCCCCAGCCTGAGTATACCAGCTCCCAGCTGTCTGCTTTATTTTGGTTGAGTATCAAAATTGTGGGGAACTGCATGTTGTTTTTTTTTAATTTTTTATTTAGATAATAAAAAAAGCCGCATGGGGTCTCTTATATTTTGATACACAAACAAGATAATGTGCATAGCTGGGGGCTGCAGCCTGTAGCTATATGCTTCATCTGCGCTGGGTATCAATATATGAAGGACCCGAAGTAATTTTTATTTATTGATCTATAAGTGGTGTCACAGAGAGTGGGGGCAGAATCTGTCACTCTAACTTCCCTCCATGTGTAGTGTGGGATCTGTCACTCTCTACCTGCCCTCCATGTGTAGTGCGGGGTCTGTCACTTTCTACCTGTCCTCCATGTGTAATGTGGGGTCTGTCACTTTCTACCTGTCCTCCATGTGTAATGTGGGATCTGTCACTCTCTATCTGTCCTCCATGTGTAGTGCGGGGTCTGTCACTCTCTACCTGTCCTCCATGTGTAGTGTGGGATCTGTCACTCTCTACCTGCCCTCCATGTGTAGTGTGGGGTCTGTCACTCGTTACCTGTCCTCCATGTGTAGTGCGGGGCCTGTCACTCTCTACCTGTCCTCTATGTGTAGTGTGGGATCTGTCCCTCTCTACCTGTACTCCATGTGTAGTGCGGGATCTGTCACTCTCTACCTGTCCTCCATGTGTAGTGCGGGATCTGTCACTCTCTACCTGCCCTCCATGTGTAGTGTGGGATCTGTCACTCTCTACCTTCCCTCCATGTGTAGTGTGGGGTCTGTCACTCGCTACCTGTCCTCCATGTGTAGTGCGGGGTCTGTCACTCTCTACCTGTCCTCTATGTTTAGTGTGGGATCTGTCCCTCTCTACCTGTCCTCCATGTGTAGTGTTGGATCTGTCCCTCTCTACCTGTCCTCCATGTGTAGTTCGGGATCTGTCACTCTCTACCTGTCCTCCATGTGTAGTGTGGGATTCGTCACTACCTGTCCTCCATGTGTAGTGTGGAGTCTGTCGCTCTCTACCTGCCCTCCATGTGTAGTGTGGGATCTGTCACTCTCTACCTGCCCTCCATGTGTAGTGCGGGGTCTGTCACTCTCTACCTGCCCTCCATATGTAATGTGGGATCTGTCACTCTCTACCTGCCCTCCATGTGTAGTACAAGGTCTGTCACTCTCTCCCTGCCCTCCATGTGTAGTGTGGGATCTGTCACTCTCTACCTGTCCTCCATGTGTAGTGTGGGATCCGTCACTACCTGTCCTCCATGTGTAGTGTGGAGTCTGTCGCTCTCTACCTGCCCTCCATGTGTAGTGTGGGATCTGTCACTCTCTACCTGCCCTCCATGTGTAGTGCGGGGTCTGTCACTCTCTACCTGCCCTCCATGTGTAGTGTGGGATCTGTCACTCTCTACCTGCCCTCCATGTGTAGTGCGGGGTCTGTCACTCTCTACCTGCCCTCCATGTGTAGTGTGGGATCTGTCACTCTCTACCTGCCCTCCATGTGTAGTGCAAGGTCTGTCACTCTCTCCCTGCCCTCCATGTGTAGTGTGGGGTCTGAAACTCTCTACCTGCCCTCCATGTGTAGTGTGAGATCTGTCACTCTCTCCCTGCCCTCCATGTGTAGTGTGGGGTCTGTCACTCTCTACCTGTCCTCCATGTGTAGTGTGGGATCCGTCACTACCTGTCCTCCATGTGTAGTGTGGGATCTGTCACTCTCTACCTGTCCTCCATGTGTAGTGTGGGATCTGTCACTCTCTACCAGTCCTCCATGTGTAGTGCGGGGTCTGTCACTCTCTACCTGCCCTCCATGTGTAGTGTGGGATCTGTCACTCTCTACTTGCCCTCCATGTGTAGTGCAAGGTCTGTCACTCTCTCCCTGCCCTCTATGTGTAGTGTGAGATCTGTCACTCTCTACCTGCCCTCCATGTGTAGTGTGGCATCTGTCACTCTCTATCTGCCCTCCATGTGTAGTGTGGCATCTGTGACTCTCTACCTGTCTTCCATGTATAGTGTGGGATCTGTCACTCTCTACCTGTCCTCCATGTTGAGTGTGGGATCTGTCACTCTCTACCTGTCCTCCATGTGTAGTGTGGGATCTGTCACTCTCTACCTGTCCTCCATGTGTAGTGTGGGATCTGTCACTCTCTACCTGTCCCTCATGTGTAGTGTGGGGTCTGTCACTCTCTACCTGCCCTCCATGTGTAGTGTGGGGTCTGTCACTCTCTACCTGCCCTCCATGTGTAGTGTGGGGTCTGTCACTCTCTACCTGCCCTCCATGTGTAGTGTGGGAACTGTCACTCTCTACCTGCCCTCCATGTGTAGTGTGGGGTCTGTCACTCTCTACCTGCCCTCCATGTGTAGTGTGGGGTCTGTCACTCTCTACCTGTCCTCCATGTGTAGTGTGGGGTCTGTCACTCTCTCCCTGCCCTCCATGTGTAGTGTGGGATCCGTCACTCTCTACCTGCCCTCCATGTGTAGTGTGGGATCTGTCACTCTCTACCTGCCCTCCATGTGTAGTGCAAGGTCTGTCACTCTCTACCTGCCCTCCATGTGTAGTGTGGGGTCTGTCACTCTCTACCTGCCCTCCATGTGTAGTGTGGGGTCTGTCACTCTCTACCTGCCCTCCTTGTGTAGTGTGGGATCTGTCACTCTCTACCTGCCCTCCATGTGTAGTGTGGGGTCTGTCACTCTCTACCTGCCCTCCATGTGTAGTGTGGGGTCTGTCACTCTCTACCTGTCCTCCATGTGTAGTGTGGGGTCTGTCACTCTCTCCCTGCCCTCCATGTGTAGTGTGGGATCCGTCACTCTCTACCTGCCCTCCATGTGTAGTGTGGGATCTGTCACTCTCTACCTGCCCTCCATGTGTAGTGCAAGGTCTGTCACTCTCTACCTGTCCTCCATGTGTAGTGTGAGATCTGTCACTCTCTACCTGTCCTCCATGTGTAGTGCGGGGTCTGTCATTCTCTAGCTGTCCTCCATGTGTAGTGCGGGGTCTGTCACTCTCTACCTGTCCTCCATGTGTAGTGTGGGATCTGTCCCTCTCTACCTGTACTCCATGTGTAGTGCGGGATCTGTCACTCTCTACCTGTCCTCCATGGGTAGTGTGGGATCAGTCACTACCTGTCCTCCATGTGTAGTGTGGGATCTGTCACTCTCTACCTGCCCTCCATGTGTAGTGTGGGGTCTGTCACTCTCTACCTGTCCTCCATGTGTAGTGTGGGATCTGTCACTCTCTACCTGTCCTCCATGTGTAGTGTGGGATCTGTCACTTTCTACCTGTTCTCCATGTGTAGTGTGGGATCTGTCACTCTCTACCTGTCCTCCATGTGTAGTGTGAGGTCTGTCACTCTCTACCTGTCCTCCATGTGTAGTGTGGGATCTGTCACTCTCTACCTGTCCTCCATGTGTAGTGTGGGATCTGTCACTCTCTACCCGCCCTCCATGTGTAGTGCGAGGTCTGTCACTCTCTACCTGTCCTCCATGTGTAGTGTGAGATCTGTCACTCTCTACCTGTCCTCCATGTGTAGTGTGGGGTCTGTCCCTCTCTACCTGTCCTCCATGTGTAGTTCGGGATCTGTCACTCTCTACCTGTCCTCCATGTGTAGTGCGGGGTCTGTCACTTTCTACCTGTCCTCCATGTGTAGTGTGGGATCTGTCCCTCTCTACCTGTCCTCCATGTGTAGTGTGGGGTCTGTCACTCTCTACCTGCCCTCCATGTGTAGTTCGGGATCTGTCACTCTCTACCTGTCCTCCATGTGTAGTTCGGGATCTGTCACTCTCTACCTGTCCTCCATGTGTAGTGCGGGGTCTGTCACTTTCTACCTGTCCTCCATGTGTAGTGTGGGATCTGTCGCTCTCTACCTGTCCTCCATGTGTAGTGTGGGGTCTGTCACTCTCTACCTGTCCTCCATGTGTAGTGTGGGATCTGTCACTCTCTACCTGTCCTCCATGTGTAGTGTGGGATCCGTCACTCTCTACCTGTCCTCCATGTGTAGTGTGGGGTCTGTCACTCTCTACCTGTCCTCCATGTGTAGTGTGGGATCTGTCACTCTCTACCTGTCCTCCATGTGTAGTGTGGGATCTGTCACTCTCTACCTGTCCTCCATGTGTAGTGTGGGGTCTGTCACTCTCTACCTGTCCTCCATGTGTAGTGTGAGGTCTGTTACTCTCTACCTGCCCTCCATGTGTAGTGTGGGGTCTGTCACTCTCTACCTGTCCTCCATGTGTAGTGTGGGGTCTGTCACTCTCTACCTGTCCTCCATGTGTAGTGTGGGATCCGTCACTCTCTACCTGTCCTCCATGTGTAGTGTGGGGTCTGTCACTCTCTACCTGTCCTCCATGTGTAGTGTGGGATCTGTCACTCTCTACCTGTCCTCCATGTGTAGTGTGGGATCTGTCACTCTCTACCTGTCCTCCATGTGTAGTGTGGGGTCTGTCACTCTCTACCTGTCCTCCATGTGTAGTGTGGGGTCTGTTACTCTCTACCTGCCCTCCATGTGTAGTGTGGGGTCTGTCACTCTCTACCTGCCCTCCATGTGTAGTGTGGGGTCTGTCACTCTCTACCTGTCCTCCATGTGTAGTGTGGGATCCGTCACTCTCTACCTGTCCTCCATGTGTAGTGTGGGGTCTGTCACTCTCTACCTGCCCTCCATGTGTAGTGTGGGGTCTGTCACTCTCTACCTGCCCTCCATGTGTAGTGTGGGGTCTGTCACTCTCTACCTGCCCTCCATGTGTAGTGTGGGGTCTGTCACTCTCTACCTGTCCTCCATGTGTAGTGTGGGATCTGTCACTCTCTACCTGCCCTCCATGTGTAGTGCGGGGTCTGTCATTCTCTAGCTGTCCTCCATGTGTAGTGTGGGATCTGTCACTCTCTACCTGCCCTCCATGTGTAGTGTGGGGTCTGTCACTCTCTACCTGTCCTCCATGTGTAGTGTGGGATCTGTCACTCTCTACCTGCCCTCCATGTGTAGTGTGGGATCTGTCACTCTCTACCTGCCCTCCATGTGTAGTGTGGGATCTGTCACTCTCTACCTGCCCTCCATGTGTAGTGTGGGGTCTGTCACTCTCTACCTGTCCTCCATGTGTAGTGTGGGATCTGTCACTCTCTACCTGCCCTCCATGTGTAGTGTGGGATCTGTCACTCTCTACCTGCCCTCCATGTGTAGTGTGGGATCTGTCACTCTCTACCTGTCCTCCATGTGTAGTGTGGGGTCTGTCACTCTCTACCTGCCCTCCATGTGTAGTGTGGGATCTGTCACTCTCTACTTGCCCTCCATGTGTAGTGTGGGATCTGTCACTCTCTACTTGCCCTCCATGTGTAGTGTGGGATCTGTCACTCTCTACCTGCCCTCCATGTGTAGTGTGGGATCTGTCACTCTCTACCTGCCCTCCATGTGTAGTGTGGGGTCTGTCACTCTCTACCTGTCCTCCATGTGTAGTGTGGGATCTGTCACTCTCTACTTGCCCTCCATGTGTAGTGTGGGATCTGTCACTCTCTACCTGCCCTCCATGTGTAGTGTGGGATCTGTCACTCTCTACCTGCCCTCCATGTGTAGTGTGGGATCCGTCACTCTCTACCTGCCCTCCATGTGTAGTGTGGGATCCGTCACTCTCTACCTGTCCCCCATGTGTAGTGTGGGGTCTGTCACTCTCTACCTGCCCTCCATGTATAATGCAGGGTCTGTCTCTCTCTACTTGCAGGCCAGTTAGGAGTCAAAAGTAATTTGTAGGAATTATATGAAATGTTGGAAATTTCCAAATTGTTTCTGATTTTGGCTTCTTGGGATTCTATCTAGCTCTTGAATTAAGAATCAAATATCTAAATGGATGATGGATGGTCTCCAATCGATGAGGCCATTCAATAGAGTGAAAGTCTTGCATGTATCCGTTAAGAATGGAAAGTAATTGCACTTGTAGCAATATAAAATATAACAGCCAGACTTTTCCTGGTATTTTATCTTATTTTGACTTTTTAAATGTCCAGTCGTCACATTTGTGCCCCCCCCATCCCTGTATACGTCTAGACTGCATTTTGCTGCTGATTTCCCTCTAGTTATCAGATGTCAGGCAGATAATAAGTTGTACGCCTTACATGCTGGCAGCGTATCCATAAGTGATACACTGACATTGGCATGATATGTGTTTTCAGAGGAAAGTAAAAATAATCAGAGTAATGATGACGATGATGAAACCCGCTATTAAAGGAGCAATAAAGAAAAAAAAAAAAGTTACCATCAGTCACGTGTGCGTAAAAGTTTCTGGAGTTTCTCTGAACTGTAGAAATATGAGATAAAGTAGTAATTTTTGGGGGTTGGAATATTTTGCTAGACGTTTTGTCAACCTCAAATAGCTGATAACAGTGAACAACAAATGTAATTCACAATGGAAAAACATAAGGGCTGTAAAGATGTTTCCACGACCCAAAGCTCCACCGATCCCGAGAACAGGCTCCAATATGCCACGTTTGCACCATACGCAATCCACCTCTACAATCATCGTCTATGAGACCAGAGAAGATAATTGAGTGATATACTGAGAAATCTTGGGCAGTCACATAGACAAAAAATAGAGCCGTAGTGGTAGCATTCAGACATCCAATTTTCTTGTACAATTGCTATCTGTGGTTTTCACACTTAGATGTCACACTGACTGTGAGAGGGCACCCAGCCAGTGCCACAACACAAAGGGAACAACAAGGATAAGTACAAAGAAAGGACCTAACAATAGGGAGAAGGAGATAAAGTCAACCCTAACACTCACTTGAGTCTGATCCCTGCACTCCTTAAATTCACTAGATTGATCTTTTCCCCATGGGCCGCCACGTGTCCAAAGCTTCGCTGGCCCTAAACTCAACCTGACTAGTGTGAAGACAATAGTCTCACTACTGCAATGAAACAACATGAAGAAGGTAAAACAATCAGGTGGATAAACACACAACAAATAGTACTCTTCAACTTCTTCAGCAGTAAACTTCTCAGCTGGAACAGAAACAAACACCTCAGTTTCTCCAGAGAAATGTTCTTTCAAAGAAGTCAGTACAGAAGAACTATAACCAGCATGGAGTGAAGCCAGGGGTGGGTAATATTGTGAAAGGGAGTGAAGATACAATGCTTCCACTGTGATTAAGGCTATGGGTAATCTCAGCCAGAAGGGACAGGGTCCTTAACCACTTTAGCATCAAATGAAAGTGAATCCACACGAATACAAGATAACAGTCAAGTGGGCTCCACAAAGGACATGCAATCAATCTCAAGTATTGAGACCTCCGGAGATAACTGAGTGATATATTGAGAAATCTTGGGCCATCCCATAGACAATGAATGAATAAAGTGGTAATGCACATTCTTGGCCACCGTTCCATTCAAATTGAGTACTTCTCAATTACAGCAATCATTAAGCTATGGAGTTTGGCAGATGACTATTAAGACCCCCATACACACTAGACTTACATTGGCTGAACCAACCAATATTGACTTTTTTTACGGTTTAATGTGTTTGGGGTCCGAGATAAGCCGCGATCAGAACTGTCTGGCAGAGATCACAGGAGCTGTGTATGGCGCTGTCGGGGGATATAGCTGCTGTTAGAACAATTGGCTGAACCATCATCTGATTGACAGATATCCAAAGTTTATGGGGGCCTTTAGTATGATGTATTTTGCACCTATCTTGAATCGCTACACTTGAGAAAGCTTCCCTCAAAGAGCAAAGTACTGCATGAGAGATTCCAGAGAGCCCAACTACAGAGACGCAAGACGTCTTGAGGTCTGAATTAAGCACATAGACAGCAGAGTCTCCCGACATTAGAAGTCCATTGCTGGTTGAGAACAGAGTCTCCATTCATTTAGATTAAAAGTTCAAGTTGGCAAAGCAAAAAGTTGCCCTACATCTTAAAAATGTGAGACCTATGGAAAGTACAACTAGATGATCCAGGGAAGCAATGTTTGGCCACCTATGAACTTTAAGGATACGGGTCACTCGGTGACATTTGAGATAGGCACATGAGGTACCTTTAAACAAAATGTCCGGGCTGTCCATAAAGTGGGCCACAAACAAGAAAAATAATTGTCCTTTCTTTGCAGGACAACAGAATACACAGTCCTAACAAAAGGCACTACAATGTCAGTTTAGCATACAAGTCCAGACATGGTGACTTCACGCAGGAGGACTTCTTACCTCCACACACAGACACCTAATGACTCCATCTCGACTGTCTTATGTCCACCATACCACTCCCTGATGTGGGGATATGTGAGCAGCCGCCGTCACCCATCTCACTGACTGCTCATAATCCTGGCCCTTGTCAGCACTATTAACCCCCTCAAAATGTCCAGGCTGTCCATAAAGAGGGCCACAAGCAAGAAAAATAAATGGCCTTTCTTTACAGGACAACAGAATACACAATCCTTACAAAGGCACTACAATGTCAGTGCAGCACACAAGTCCAAGGATGGAGACTTCACACAGGAGGACTTCTCACCTCCACACACAGACAACTAATGACCCCACCTGGACTTTCTTATGTCCATCATACCACACCCCAAGGTGGTGATATGTGAGCAACTGTTCCCAGACATCTCACTGACTGCTCATAAACCTGGCCTTTGTCAGCCCTATTAACCCTCTCATTACCATATGTAATGGAGCTAGCTTCCAGGCTTACAACATAGAGGATAACCACCTCTGTGATACATATATCCCCTCCATGACGTGTCCGGCAGCCATCTTACAGTGAACGTCATGGTGCTCATTGCTGTTGCGGTACTTCAAAGAAAGATTGTTCTAAGCTAATGATATTGATGAGCTATCCTTGGGAAAGGTCATGGTGATGCTAGCCACTACTTACGGGAAGTAGGGACGGAAGAGTAGTCAGGAAAGCCGGGGTCTGGTAACGGAGGACACGTATGAGCACAAAGAGTAAACAGGGGCGTTGTCAGGTCAATATCCGAGGATCAGAAATCCAGGAGAGCAAGTAATAAGTTAGGGAGAAAGCAGAGACGTGGTCAGGTAACGGTCCAAGGTCAAAAGGCAGGAGATAACGACAGGAACAGGGAGCAGGCAAAGAGGAGTCAAATAACAGTACGGGGTCAGAAAACAAAGATCAGAACTCAAGCACAAACACAAGTCAACAGCACAACCGCAGAACCAGAGAATACAACTGGCAAGGTTCTGGGCGAGCATGCTCTGTAAAGAAGCCAGGAAGGAGGAACACCTGAGAAATCAGCACCAACATGGAATCCTGCGCTGTCAGACAAACTGCTAGCTCAGTAACTCATGAAAGTGCAACAGAGTGTCGCGGGCGGAGGGGACGCGCTCGCCACGCTCGGGTCCAGGGCTTCTGCTGCTGCTGCTCGGTGGCTCGAGCGGTGGGCCGGACTCGGGGACTCGAGCAGCGCTCCTCACCCGTGAGTGAAAAGGGATGGTTTGTTTGAGGAGAGAGTTCGTGACGCAACCCACGGGACGTGGTGATGATGGCACCACCGCTGCTGGTGACGGGGATCCCGGGAGAGATGGTAGGGAGCAGCTAGGATGTTGTCCCCTCCGTGGGTAGGGGTTGGTGATCCCGGGGCCCGGTGGTGTAACGAGGAGGCTGGATGGCTGGGATGCAGGGTTGCAGGGACAGCGCGGCGTGGTGCCGGACGGCACTGGTGTACTCACTCGGACAATCAATGACAGAGTCTCTAGTAAACCAAAACGGCCGGATGGATGGGTTCCGCAGCCAGCCGGCTGCAGTGTTGTTGTGCTCTCCCCGGACGGCTGATGGTGGCTGTCTTTCCCTGCACCTGTTAGAATGTTCTGACTCCTGTGGTTGCCCATCGGTAGTCCGCTCCCCGGAGTATAGGTGCCGTAGGAGCCCGTTTTGCCCGCAGGCGCTGGCCCTTGGATCTCTAGCCTGTGGCGGTGGCTGTATATCCTCACGGTGTGGACTTTTGCCTTCTGTCGGGTCTTGGTTGTTGGGAAACCCCTGGGGTTCCTGTCACACTCGGATTTGACTATTGTCGGCGGCTCCAAGCCTGGTCGAGGTTCGATGGCCCTGCCTGTGTGCTTAACTTCACTCCGGTCCCCGATTCGGTACCGGTGGGCCACCGCCCAACCCCGGTCCTACGGTTCTGCAGAGATCCGTTAACTCCTGCAGACGGCCACCACCGTCTGCCAACCTTGCTGTCAGTGCCTGGGCTCCAACCCAGACACTTGCAGTCTCTGTCCTCTCCCTTTCACCTCTAACGCTGAACTGTCACTTTTCCCGCCTCCAGGCCTGTGAACTCCTCGGTGGGTGGGGCCAACCGCCTGGCTCCGCCCCACCTGATGTGGACATCAGACCCTGGAGGGAGCCAACAAGGGTTTTTTGTCTGACTGTTGTAACTGTCTAGGGTGGGGGTGTGTATGGTGTTAGGTCTGTGACTACTTGGCTAGTCCAGGGCGTCACAAGAGCATCTCCAAAGGCAAGATGCTCTGCACAGAGGAATAGTGTCACTGCCAGGTCTGTAGTCCAGGAAAATCAGCAGAGCATCTTCAAGTCTGCAAGATGCTCTGCACAGAGGAATCGTGACAGTCATCATTTAGATCGGTGGAGGTCCAACAACCCCATAAATCAACTGTTGTCAGCTCCAAGGTAGTCGGATGAAACAATGAACGGAACAGTTCTTTACACTTTGTAGCAGCCATTGGTGAGAGCTGCAGAGAAGATTAGATGAACTGAAGGAGGATAAATTAGTTATTGTTTACTCCAAAATATGTATCATATTTGTAAATACAGAGTCGTCCTCTAGACTTTATCCGTCCTTTATCACGTCAGACACTTGACCAAGTCCAATCTTCTTCAGCATCTTGTCCCAATAACAGATCTAAATGTTTTAATAAAAGTTTTAACAGAAAAATAAAAGTTGTCTGAGCGCTCCGTCTAACAAAGAATTCAGTATAGGTAGGTTTTTTTTTTAAAACAGAAAAGTAAGAAAGAAAATAAAAAAATACTTCAAGGATTCCTTTTGTAAAATCATCTTTGCAAGATTGCCACGAAAGAGTAAAAACACAAGAAAATAGAACTTCAAAGTCTTTTATCTTTAAAAGAGTCGTGATTACATAAACACTTTAGAAAACTTCTATTTTTAACTTTTTTTAACATTTTTTTAGGAAAAGACAGTGATCTCAGGTTCTGCAATTCTTTGAAGACAGAATTGCTGCTTCCAACCATATTTTATCACTGATTTACAATGCTTTAATAAAAGTCTACTTCATGTTGTGATGCTAGTCACTACTTACGGGGAGTGTGGGCAGAAGCATAGTCAGGAAAGCCGGGGTCTATTAACAGGAGGAGATGTATGAGCACAAAAAGAAAACAGAGGCGTAGTCAGGGCAATATCCGAGGTCAGAAGTCCAGGAGAGCACTAATATGTTTAGGGGGAAAACAGAGATGTAGTCAAGTAACAATCCGAGGTCAAAAGGCAGGAGGTAACGACAGGAACAGGGAGCGGGCAGAGAAGGGGTCAAATAACGGTCCAGGGTCAGAGAAGAAAGATGAGAACAGAGACACACAGACAGGGGTGTAGTCAGGTCAATATCCTACTGTCAGAAATCCAGGAGAGCACATAATAAGTTCAGGGAGAAAGGAGAGACGTGGTCAGGTAACGGTCCGAGGTCAAGAGGGAGGATGTCACAATAGGAACAGGAAGCGGAGCAGCAAGGAGTCAAATAACACTAGTAGAAGCACAAGCAAACAGCACAACTGCAGAACCAGAAAATACAACTGGCAAAGTTCTGGGCGAGCATGCTCAGTAAAGAAGCCTGAGCAATAACCAGGAAGGTGGAACACCTGAGTAATCAGCACCAACATGGAATCCTGCGCTGTCAAACACACTGCTACCTCAGTAACCCAGGAAAGTGCAGCAGAGCATCTCCAAAGGCAAGATGCTCTGCAGAGAGGAATAGTGACACAACTTGGACACTGTTAGATTCTCAATTTTTGGCTCATTTTGACGGCACTTTGAAAGTGGCTTTAATTCATTTCATTTCTGTATATGGAAATTAAAGGGGTTGTCTAGGAACAGGTATTGCTATGGATAGTTCTATCCATACTTCTGCACTACTTTTTGTTGGCGTGTACCTCTAATGTATAAAATACAATCTTCTTCATCCAGGAAAGCACAAAATTGTGTTGCCAGAACACAAGACATGACTTTGTCTCTAATATAAATGATGATGTACTGTGTACAAAGCAAAATATCTAAGGTATAGCTAATTAATATCTAAGTAAAGGAATGTTTAGTCAAAAATGACACCTTTATCATAAACATTTATTTTCATCTTGAAATATTGCAGTTTTTACATTGGATATAAAACCTGTTTCCATAATCTGATACTTTCTATTTGCTGTAAATTATTTGGGTTTTTAGCTTTACTGTACAGACTGAGGCAGAATATGCAGAGCCATCCATCTTTTGGCTTTTGAATATATGGATGGACTTTATTTCATACTAGCTGTACTACCCGGTTAATAACTGTTGTTAACAAAATAGAATGTATTAACAAAAATGTATTCTGCACACAAAAACCACAAAACAAATAGATAGAAATGTAATTATTAAAAGGCAAAAACTAAGCTAATAGAAGCATTTCACAACATATATTTCTACACCACAGATATTCCACACAGATTTAAGTAAATTGGCCAAGTAATGTGCTCCGTCTGTCTCTTTCCAGATCTGTCTCTTTCACCGTCTGTCTCTGTCTGTATCTTTCACCGTCTGTCTCTGTCTCTTTCACCATCTGTCTCTGTCTGTATCTTTCCCTGTCTGTCTCTGTCTCTTTCCCTGTCTGTCTCTTTCCCTGTCTGTCTCTTTCCCTGCCTGTCTCTATGTCTGTCTCTCTATCTCTCTGTCTCTTTCCCTGCCGGTCTCTATCTCTATGTCTCTTTCCTGTCTGTCTCTCTCTGTCTCTCTCTGTCTGTCTCTCTCTATCCGTCTCCCCACCGACATCTTATTACCTCACATATAAGCTTCTTATACTATGAATGTCTTTTGTTCCTATAGCAACCAATCACAGCTCCTACTAATAACCTGTAGTTCCAGGCTCCATTTACTTTAATGGAGGCATGTTTTTTGGAGAGTAACTGTAAAGCGCGGGGTTAAATTTTCCTGTCAAAATATAGTCTACGACGTTCCCTGGGTCACATGAGGTGTCTGTGCAAAATTCCGTGATTATAAATGCAACGGTGCGGATACACTTTTCGTTTCACTTTTTCACCATTATGTAGATAGGGGCAAAATTGATTGGTAAATTGGAACGCGCAGGGTTAAAATTTTGCCTCACAACATAGCCTATGACGCTCTCGGGGTCCAGAAGTGTGAGTGGTGAGTGTGCAAAATTTTGTGGCGGTAGCTGCGACGGTGCAGATGCCAATCCCGGACACACACACACACACATTCAGCTTTATTATTTCGTATTCTTCTATTTGTCATGGCCGCACATGATGCATTTTGGCAATTTTCTTGGCCGAGAGACTGCTATTGATGAGCTGGAGGACGCTGTTTCTCTTTTTTTGGAAAATCTTCTTCATGGCTGCTTCTCGATTCCAACCAGTGACCTTTCTCTTGGGAATCAACCTAATAACACACTGAGCTATTAGGGATTGAGAGAACAGGTTGTAATTTGTAGTATACAGGAAGAAAAAGGTACAAGACAGTAACAATGCAGTGATATGACAACAATCTGCATAACTAATCATATGCTAAATAGCTGAAAGTCGCATTTCTGTATGAGATAGCCAAGATGATTGTCTATAAAATGAAGGTCGTCTCACGCCTCAAAGCTGTAGTGGATGGTGAGATACGGAGCCTCAAAGTCAAAAGTCCAAAACACTGTGTCACAATGACTATGGGATAGCGGGGAACCGGGACTTCTAAGCTGTCCCTTAAGCTAGGGGGCCCTATGCTATCTTTATTCTCAGGGATACTCCTAATGGTGGAAAGGACTGAGTCTCCTTCCTGGCCCTGCTCCTGACCAGACCTGATCTGATTCCCCCCACAAGGGAGGAACAGGACAGGAGTGTGTTGAAACTACAGAAAAAAGTCAGACATGGAAAAAACAAAACTCTGTCACACTGCACGCAAACACACAGGGTAAGTGTGTGGCCTCCCTTCCAACACTCTTGCACCCCTCCAATCTATCCTAAACACTGCGGCCCGCTTAATCCACCTCTCCCCTCGCTACTCCCCAGCCTCGCCACTCTGCCAAGCCCTTCACTGGCTTCCCATTGCCCAACGACTCCAGTTCAAAACACTAACCATGACCTACAAAGCCATCCACAACCTGTATCCTCCTTACATCTGTGACCTAGTCTCCCGGTACCTACCTGCACACAACCTCAGATCCTCACAAGATCCTTCTCTGCTCCTCTCTTATTTCCTCTTCCCACAATCGCGTACAAGATTTCTCCCGTGCCTCCCCCATACTCTGGAATGCTCTACCTCAGCATATCAGACTCTCCCCTACCGTGGAAAGCTTCAAGAGGAACCTCAAGACCCACCTCTTCCAACAAGCCTACAACCTACAATAACCCACAGTCCAGTACACCACTGAGCAACCAGCTCTGTCCTCACCTATTGTACCATCACCCATTCCCTGTAGACTGTGAGCCCTCGCGGGCAGGGTCCTCTCTCGTCCTATACCAGTCTGTTTTGTACTGTTAATGATTGTTGTACGTATACCCTCTTTCACTTGTACAGCGCCATGGAATAAATGGCGCTATAATAATAAATAATAATAATAATATAAGACAGTAAGAGATTCAGGAAGAAAATAAGTGCAGGACGGAAGCAGCAAAACAACAGGGGTAAACTCCACAACCACACCAAGCAATAAGCACAACTTTCACCAGTAAAGGGGGCTTTACATGCAGCAATATCGCTAACGAGATGCCGTTGGGGGTCACGGAATTCGTGACGCACATCCGGCCTCATTAGCGACGTCGTTGCGTGTGAAACATACAAGCGACCACTAACAATCAAAAATACTCACCTAATCGTTCATCGTTGACACGTCGTTCAAATCCCAAATATCGTTGCTGGTGCTGGACGCAGGTTGCTCGTCATTCCAGAGGCAGCACACATCGCTATATGTGACACCCCAGGAACGACGAACAACACCGTACCTCCGTCCTCCGGCAACGAGGTGGGCGTGACTTTCCTGTGGCTGCTCTCTGCCCCTCCACTTCTATTGGACGCCTGCTGTGTAACGTCGCTGTGACGCCGCACGAACCGCCCCCTTAGAAAAGAGGCAGTTCAATGTCGTTAGGCAGGTAAGTATGTGGGACGCGTACTAGCGATATTGTGCACCACGGGCAGCGATTTGCCCATGACGCACAAACGACGGGGGCGGGTGCTTTCACGAGTAACATCACTAGCGATGTCGCTGCGTGTAAAGCAGCCTTAAGTCTGGGACACCACACCTCACAGACCAACATAGAATAAAATATAGCTGGCATGGATGGAAGGATTCCACCAGTATAAATAGGAGGGGAACAGAAGTAATAGGCCTCCCCACAACATGCGATTTAAAAAGCAAGCAGACCAGCAGAGATTAACTCTTGATAGCCTGCCTATGAATCAGCACACAGCAAGTCGACGCCCGAGTCTGCCTGTGTTGATCCCAGACACCAGAGAAACCATCAGGTGGAGTATCCGAATCTGCAATCTGGGCAGAGTCCAATGCAGCCATGGCAGATGATGAAGTTTGTGCAAAATTTGTGTGTCATATTGATACCCTTTTGCTCATCAGTATCTATCCATAGACTAAATATATTTATATAACCTCATAATATTCACTTGCTAAATGCAACTTTTTGCATTTGAGAACAACCACAAGAAACACACATTTATTGAGCTTTATGTAAAAGCTCTGCTCAGTTTTTGAAGTTTTGCTCAGATTAGCCTTGGTTATCAGATTTCAGCATGAGGATCCTTTAAGGAAAGAAAAAAAACACTCACAGGTTAATGAAAAAAGGCTGAAAGAAATGAACTGGCCGGAGTCGTCTCAGGTGCTGCGAGCGCGCGTGCTTTAAGGATAAAGAAAAGAGACTTTGTCTAACACCTGTCAACATATCATAGAAAGTTCATTCATGAGAAAAGGGGCAGGTATCGTCAGCTGAAAAGAAATACAAGAATTTATGGAAATACTTTAAAAACTTAATGTAAATGACTTTATATCCACTATTACTTACTATTATAAAAAAAATAAATATTCTAAAGTAATACTATATTGAAAAAGTCTCAATCTGCAAAATATTTTACTTGTTAGAGCAGCATTTTTTTCTCTCCACGTTTGAGAATAACGGATGACCCTTGGACCACAGTCTGCTCAAAGTTTGATCCAAAAAAATGTGTTTTTCTCATATGTTGGAAAAATCGGACGACTGAATGAGCCCTTAATCAAAAATAGGACTTCCAATGTAAAGATTGCAGCTGATTGAATAATGCAAAGTCCAAACTTTTGAATGTGAATAAATTGTAATCGCATATAATGGCAAAAATTGTGATACAGGGATACAATGTATAAAGAATAAAACATGTTTTTAAGGGGGGGGCTTGGCGAGCAGGCAGCAGGAGCGGTCGCATCTGAGAGCAGCTCCGCAGTCCAACGCTGATATTTCTTATTAATCCTGCCGAAATTGGTGCCTAAATACACCTCCGGATTACCTGTGGTGCGGTGATCATTCTGACAGGTAATATGAGTAGAGGTCGCAGTGCTGCGGCGGCTGAGAAGCTGAGGAAGTTTGCCCGAGACTCCCAGCAAGATGGCGCCGGTAAACAGACAGAGCGGGAAGCCAGTGAGGCGGAGGAGGAGGACATGGAGGCCGGATCCAGGGGATCGCAGGAGCTGACCTTGCAGCAAGTCACTACGCAATTACTTGCAGCGATACAGGATTCAAAAGTGTCGCTGACGGGCAAAATTGAGGAGGTTAAGATCGATGTGGGTCTCCTCAGGCTGGATCTGCAAAATCTGAGAGAGCGGGTAAAGGAGACAGAGCAGCGGATCTCCACGCTGGAGGACGACGCAAGAGCGACGCCGGGCAGATTATCCTCTTTGGAAAGTGCGGCAAACAACTGGGCACAGAGGGCCGATGATCTGGAAAATCGTCTGCGTCGCAACAATTTAAGAATCCTAGGGATGCCGGAGAGAACAGAAGGGAGCGACCCATGTAAGTTCATGGAAACATGGCTCTCCGAAACTTTCCCTGATGCAACGTTGTCACCAGCCTTTGCCATAGAGAGAGCCCACCGGGTGCCGGCCAGACCTCCTCCTCCAGGAGCGCAGCCCAGACCCCTCCTGGCTCGACTGTTGAGCAGCAGGGATAGAGACGCGATCCTTGGTGCGGCGAGACGCAAGGGCCCGATCTCACATAACAACGCTTCCATATTAATCTTCCCTTACTTCTCTGCGTCTCTCCAGAAAACAAGGGCATCCTTCATCCACGTGAAAAAACGCCTCAGAGAACACTAAATTGCCTACTCCATGATCTTTCCAGCACGTCTTAGAGTGGTCCATCAAGAGCGTTCCCTGTTTTTCACTTCTCCTGCAGAAGCGGATGACTGGATCAACTCCCTGAAGAGGAAGCGCTGATGCGCTGCAGTTACGGGCGATGTCCGGAAGGTTGTTGTGCTGGCGTCGCGGCTTTGTCCCAATTATTTCTTCTTCTCCGGAGTGAGGTCGGTAATGCGATTCTAATTCCTGGGACGTTGTGTTTGAGATCGCTGTTGCGATCGCTTTATGATCCTCCACTGTTGGTATTCAGCGTCCCTTGATACTGAAGGCGCGAAATATTTTTGTTTTCTCCTCCTCTCCTGTCATGTGAGTGGATCGGGGCTCGGGATCGTTGTTGCGCCCGTTCCCTGATTCCCTGGTTCCAGATCGCTGATGATCCTGGCAGGATGCGCTGGTGCGCTTGCGGCCCTCCGGAAGCATGTGAGCTACTGGGTGCGTTCATTATTGGCCTTCCATTGAGCCGGTTTCCTGGTCGGCCCCCTCACGCCTGGTTGCCTGGAGGTCCCGTCTTTGGATGTGACGTGGCCTGCGATTACTGCTTGTTGCAGCTTGAGCTCCAGATTACTCGGTCGCAGGTGCGTCGCTTATAGGACCGGACCGAGGCGAAATCAGGCGGGACTTGGGCCAGACCGAGGTTGCGGCACCAAGAACACTTTCAAGCAAACTCATTCCATCCTGCGATTTCGCTCCAATACGGGACTTTATTTTGGGTTCGCAACATTTGGCAACGCACTTAAGTTCATAATGTTGATTTCTATATTAGAGCTGTATTGAGTCTCTTAGGTTACCATGTATCATAGTATCTTATAACCTAAGGCTACCTACAAATATATTCCTCTCATTTCCTTCACACCTCCATCCCTTCTCTCCCCCTCCTTCCTCTTTGCTTAACCCCTCACCCCCTCTCCCCCCCTTACCCCCCCCTTTTTTTTTTTAATCTCTCTCTTTCCCCTTTCTTTTCTCTCTCTCTTCTCCTCTCTCCCATCTCTTTTCTCCCCTTTTTCTTTCTCTCCCCCCTCCCCTTTTTCTTCTTTCTTTCTCCCCCCTTCTTTTCTCCCTTATCTCTATATCCCTCTATCCTTGACCCTTTTAATTATGCATGTTAATGGCTATGTAGCAGGGTAATTAACAAAATTCAAGTTATTGGACTGCAGGAGACGCTTAAGTCCTTGTTTGAGGACACCCCCGTACCAAGTACACCATCTAGCCACGTTGGTTCACCCTAGTCGTTGCTAGGGAAAATCTCTCCTGGTCACACTTCTGGACCAGTTCTTGTCGGCTGTGTGAGTGCAGCCGACTGTTTGTATTTCAGGGTACGTTTACCCAAGTTCTACTGTAGGTTAAGTTTTTGACATTTTCCATTCAATCTAGCAAGTGGTATCTTTCAATGGCTTTAAGCTTGATGACATGGAATGTTTGGGGACTGGGCACATCCAGGAAAAGGGCGGCAGTATTCGCACATATCAAAAGGTCCAAAGCTCAGATTGTATGTTTACAAGTGACCCATTTATTGTTGGAGACCACTAGAGTGCTCCAGAAGCCTTGGGTTCAATGGTCAGCTCATTCTGTTCATTCCTCATATTCTAGGGGAGTATCAGTGCTAATCCACAAAACACTGCGTTGGGACCCGGGTAAGATTATAAGGGATAATGATGGGAGGTATGTGTTTATCCAGGCTCATATCGATGGGATAATGATAGTGATCCTAGCCATATACATCCCCCCTGCGATGGGAATCTCGATTCTGTATGAGGCGGCTAAGTTTACCTCACAATTCCCACAAGCCTTGGTGATCTGCATGGGAGATTTTAATTTGATTAATAACCCAGGACTGGATAGATTCAGCACCCGACAGGTCCCGATCTCCCCTACGATACAAACTAGACTGAGTGCATTCCTACAGGAGGTGGGATAGTGCGACATGTGGCGGTTTTATAACCCAGTACTGAGAGAATATACATGTTATACTCCTGGAAAAAATTCTCTATCTAGAATTGACTACATCTGTGGAAACGAAAGAGTCTGTGCCCATATACAATCGGTATGTCACCTGCCCAGATCAGTAGCAGACCACTCCCCGGTATTTGTAGGTATTAAATGGGAAGGATGTAAATCACGTAAACTATCACGGAAGATTAACCCTTGGTGGCTTTCACTCTTTGGAACCAACGATAGGATTCCTGATCAAATCAGGGCATATACTGAGACGAACTCCGTGGAAGAGAATCACTCGGCTTATTGGGATGCACTTAAAGCGTATCTGAGGGGATGCTGTCACTCCTCTATCTCCTATCTCAAGAAACAGGAGGCCAGAGAGGAGGAGGAATTGGCCACTCAAAATAGAGTGCTAGAACATAGATTTACCTCGGACCCTTCTGAGGAAAATAGATCTCAATGACTACAGGCTGGAAGGAAATATCTCTTGTACTTGCAAGATAAGGCTAAGAGATATGTCTTCTTCACGAGCCAGAGGTATTTTGAGCAAGGGAACCAGTCTAGTAGTTTACTAGCATTCTTGGTGCACCAATATAATAGTCCACCTGCGGTCCTTAAGATTAGAGGCCCTAGCGGCGAACCAGTCACTTCCGTCAATGGTATTCTGGAGGTGTTCTTGGACTTCTATAGGAACCTATATGAATCCAGACTGACAGTGTCACGGGAGGAGATCGCTGATTATTTAAGAGATCTGGAGTTTCCAAGATCGATCTCTGGGCCGCAGTCAGCCTTGGATGAGCCCATTAGTATGGAGGAGATGGTGGAGGCGATGGGGGCCCTTAATAAGGGTAGGGCGTCCGGGCCGGACGGACTCCCGATTGAAATATTTGACAAATATCAAGGGGGGCTGGCTCCAGCCCTCCTGGAAACGGTTGAGGCTTCATTCCGCAAGGGACGGTTGCCTGACTCTTTCTATGAGGCAACCATCGTCCTGCTGTTGAAACCAGATAAGGACCCCTTGGATTGTGGCTCGTACAGACCGATCTCTTTGTTGAACTCTGACTATAAAATTCTTACCAAAATACTAGCAACTAGACTCAATAAAGTGATCTCCTCCATAATACATGAAGACCAGTCTGGATTCATCCCGGGTAGGAGTACCTCGGATGACTTGGGAAGGGCGCAGGTGGTCTTACAAATGGGCACCAAGTTAGAAGAGGATTGGGCTTTGGTCTCACTGGATGCGGCCAAGGCCTTTGACTCTATAGAGTGGCCATACCTGCTGGAGGTGCTGCGGGCATTTGGTTTCGGCAACAAATTCATTAGATGGATTGAGATTATATATAAAGCACCATCTGCTAACATTCAGGTAGGTGGCGGGGTGGCGGAAACTTTTCCTCTGGGGAGGGGAACCAGACAGGGATGTCCCCTATCCCCTCTCCTGTTCGCCCTGGCCATGGAACCGTTGGCGGTGCGCATTTGGGCGGACCCAATTTACCGAGGAGTGAGGCACCGTAAGGGAGATTAACGTTTGTCTCTGTATGCAGACGACTTGTTATTGTTTGCATCCGATCCGGATTCCTCCATTCCTAGAGCTGTGGAATTAATTGACCGATTCGGGGAGTTCTCGGGTCTGTCAATAAACTGGTCAAAGTCGTACCTCCTCTTTCTGTCTCGGGACAGAGAGGAAATGGCGAACACCCACATATGTATGGTTCCAGTAGTGGACCACTTTAAATACCTTGGGATTATACTGGCAAGAAGCCCTTCGGAGATGATAGCAATAAATATTGCCCCCCTGTTATCACACCTCGGGGAGAAATTTAATAGATGGAGCCAGCTCCCGCTTTCAGTGGCGGGAAGGATTAACCTCCTTAAAATGATAGTGCAACCAAAGTGTCTTTACATTACCCAGCATGTATTTGTGCAGATCCCCCGCTCCTTCTTTCGGACCCTGGAATCCTTAATGATCACCTTTGTCTGGGGTGCCTCCAGATCAAAAGTCCAATTGGCCAAATTACAGAGACCCAAAGACCTGGGGGGTATGGCCCTTCCTGATCTTTATATATATTATCTGGCTGGACAATTGAAATATCTGGGTCAATGGACACTTCCTGGGGTGAGAGGTTCTCCGGAGGGACTCTTGGCAGAGTTCACAGGTGTGGATCTTCTGTGGTCATTGTTGACGGATCACAAGAGAGCCCCTGAGGGTCGGGTCCTCCCGATACACAAACTAGGGGCCAGGATCTGGAAAGAGGCTAAAGCCATATTCGGGTTTCACGACATACCAACTGAGACCCCCTTATGGGATAACCTGGACCTTCCACACTTTTGTGGGTTGCCGGGATTTGGTGAATGGAGGAATCGCGGAATAGTCTCCCTGGCTTCAATTGTCCGTGATGGTGAACTCTGCCCTTTTGCGCAACTGCGAGCGGAATTCGATCTGCCGGAATCTTATGGGTTTCAGTACCTCCAGATCAGGCACGCCTTTCGGGCTCAGTTCTCTGGTTGGGGGGCTAGATTCTCTTCCTTTCCAGTCATTGGAATTATTAGATCACAGGGCCCTGGCGGTCTTATTTCCAAACTATACTCCTCCCTCATTCGGGCCAAAGCCATGAACAGTCCTCTTTCTGTCCGGGAGAGGTGGAGTGCCAGGATTCCTGAAATTGATGATGTAGTGTGGGATGACATTGTCGAATCCCACACTTTGGTCTCTCCCGCAATTAATAATAGACTGATCCAATTATATATAATACACCAGAGTTATATCACTCCCCAGAGACTGAAAAAGATGAACAAGATGAACAATTTAGTGGGGGTGGGCTGTCCAAGATGCGGGAGAGACGGTGCTGATTTCTGGCACATGATATGGGATTGCCGGGTCATTCTCTCCTATTGGGGTGAGATTGTTGCGACTCTCTCCACCATATTTCAAAAAGTGGTTGCTATGAGCCCAATCCTGTGTTTATTCGGGGTGGTGGATGTACACTCCTGGTCCCAAGATGAGAATCTATTAATGAAAAAGGTCCTGTTTTTGGCCCGGAAGGGCATCATACTAAATTGGATGAGCACTCATTCCCCAACTAGAGCCTCTTGGATTGCATTGGTAAATGCTATAATTCTGTTAGAACAATTTGTATACAAGACGAGAGGTTCTTTACATAAATTTGACAAAATATGGGGTAGATGGCTGGGTTCGCCCTTGACCGGAGGATCACCCGGTTCCCTGACCGATAACCTACAGTCATTACTATCGCAGTAATATCCGATATTGCTCCAGTGATGGGAAAGGAGAAGTATGTAATCCATGAATTTCGTATCAGTTATGTGACGTAGTTCTTGACACCTGGGTTGTACATTCCTTGTCAATTTGGGCTTTTGCCCCAGGTCAGATATGGTTCGCGAGCTGACACCTTTGAATTATCTACTGTACTAATGCCATGCTGAAAGCTATAGATGTTGATTTGATTGTTGATGCATTATTAATCTAGCTATTGACCAATTTACTCTTATTTGTAATGTACAAATTGCTGATTTGCCTTTTATTGTAATGATTTACTTAACCTTCAATAAAACGAGTTTAAAAAAAACCAACATGTTTCTAAAACAACAAATGTTCATTGACATCACACTTAGGGGTACTTTGCACGTTGCGATATCGCTACTGCGATATAGTCGGGGTCAAATCGAAAGTGACGGACATCCGGCGCTGGTAACGACGTCGCAACGTGTAAAGCCTAGATGCGCCGATAAACGATCGCAAAAGCATTGTAAATCGGTGATCTGTGTAGTGTCAGACATTTCCATAATGTCGCACCAATAGGAGATACTATGTTGTTCCTCGTTCCTGCGGCAGCGCACATCGCTGTGTGCGAAGCCGCAGGAGCGAGGAACATCTCCTTACCTGCCTCCACCGACTATGAGGACGGAAGGAGGTGGGCGGGATGTTTACGTCCCGCTCATATCCGCCCCTCCGCTTCTATTGGCCGCCTGCCGTGTGACGTCGCTGTGACGCCGCACGACCCGCCCCCTTAGGAAGGAGGCGGGTCGCCGGCCAGAGCGACGTCGCAGAGCAGGTAAGTGCGTGTGAAGCTGCCGTAATGATAATGTTCGCTACGGCAACTATCACAAGATATCGCATCTGCAACGGGGGGCGGGGACTATCACGCTCAGCATCGCTACAATCGGCTAACGATGTCGCAGCGTGCAAAGTACCGCTTAGGCTTTTGTGTACTGTTGGCAACTCTGACCAGGACCGTGCCCCACCCAGGGTGTTTCCCAAGTGTTTTTAGAGAACTAGAACCTGAGGAGCTATCATATGCAAAACAAACCCTCTAATCTGACATATCGGTAGAATTTTGCACATGAATTTTAAGATCCAGTCACCGAAGAAATGATGCAAAAGAGAAATATACTCTATCAATATCCCAAGCTTCCCAAGACCAGTCGTGTAACCCATCATTTGCAGAAATTATTATGAACTGATATTTAGAGACTAATTACTGCATTTTTCTTTGCACATGTCTACAATCTCTACCTGAAAACACTCATACCTGCTGGATAGCTCTCTGCTAGCTTTCTGCTGGTTAACTAATCATTTGCTGTAAGCATCACAAACATTTTTTAGAGACTGTTCACATTAAAGGGGTTATTCGGCTTATTTTGACTTTTTTTTATTATTACCCTATTGGGCTACATTGGGGCAGGTAAATAGATAGTGACCACTTACCTGCCCTGCTGTCAGCCCCTCTCCCCCGGCTCAGAGTGGTCATGTGACCGCTCCTGCCGCGATTTTGCTGCTTCCGGTCATTTCATGTCAACATGGGCAGGGCCATGTTGACATGCAAATCTGGAAGCAGCATGTTGCCGCCCTGCTGGGCGGGTACAGTGTGTGGAGTCCCCGCCCCCCTTCCCTGCACGCTCCCACACATTCCTCCGCACCCTGTACTCTCCCCGCCCACTGTGTCACCGCCAGCATCGGGCCCCCTGCTCAGGATAGCAGGAGTGCCCGTGCGGTCTGTGTCCCGCTCCAGCCCCACGGCTGCCCGCACTGCAGTATCAGCAGCTTCTCACACTGCAGTGCGGGCAGCTGCGTGGATGACGAGCGCTGCTGTCAGGAGGTTAGATGAGATCATTATCTGTTGTGACGATCTCCTGTACTCCTGACGTCAGCGCTGTCATTGCCCTCTATGCCCGCCGCGTTCTCACATCAAGTCTCGGGGGGCGGCCCGAGACTGTCACTAGCGGTGACGTCACGGGCTCCCGCGATTCTTCGCTGTGAATGCGGCGGGCAATGGAAGTCAGTGACAGCGCTGACATCAGGAGTACAGGAGATCGTCACAGCAGGTAATGATCTCATCTAACCTCCTGACAGCAGCACTCGTCATCCCCTGCAGTGACCTGGGCTGACCTATTGATGTTAGCTTAGGTCACTGCACTGCTCTCCCAGCCAATGGGGAACATTCTGTTCTTCATTGACTGGGACAGTGACTATGGTATGGATTATCGTGAGACCCCCTTATTAGTTACACTGGATCCGGATTTGTTTTTCTTTTCAATAAATTGGTGAAAGAGGGAATGTTTTGGGGAGTGTTTTTTCAAATAAAACTTTTTTTGTTGTCTATTTTTTTTTATTACTGACTGAGTTTGTGATGTCGGGTATCTGATAGACGCCGTGACATCACTAACCCCAGGGCTTGATGCCAGGTGACATTACACATCTGGTATCAACCCCATATATTAACCTGTTTGCCACCGCACTAGGGCACAGGATGAGTTGGGGCGGAGCGCCAGGATTGGCACATCTAATGGATGCGCCACTTCTGGGCCTGCTATTTTTAGGCTGGGGAGTGTCCAATAACAGTGGACCTCCCTAGTCTGAGAATACCAGACCACAGTTGTCTACTTTACCTTGGCTGGTGATGCAATTTGGGGGGGAACCCCGTGTTTTTTGTTTTAAATTATTTATTTAATTTAAAATAACAGCGTGGGGTGCCCTCTGTTTTGGATTACCAGCCAAGGTGAAGCTGCCAGCTGCGGTCTACAGGCTGCAGCCGTCTGCTTTACCCTAGCTGGCTACAAAAGATAAGGGGGACCCCACGTCGTTTTTTTTTATTAATTATTTAGTTATTTTTTGGCTAAATACAAGGCTAAGCACCCTTTAGTGCCACATGAAAGGCACTAAAGGGTGCCAGCTTAGAATATGCAGGGGGGTGGGACATTATATAGGTCTTTCTCATCCATCCATCCATCCATCCATCCATCCATCCATCTATCTATCTCTCTGTTCATTCATTCATCCATTCATTCATTCATCCATCCCTCTATCTCTCTGTCTCTATATCTATCTATCCATCTCTAGATCTACTCATCTATTTATCTTTCTTGCTGCTTCCGTTTTTTGCGGTACGCAAAAACAACCGGAAGGCACACGGATGACACACGGATGCATCCGTGAAAAAAACGAACCGTTTTTTGCGAACCTCAAAAACGGAACGGTCATGTGAATGTAGCCTACATGTGTGCTCTATGGACGTAGGGGTCGGTACAGAACGATGGTGGTGGGGGGGATCGGTGCAGAATGATAGGGAGGGGTCGATACAGAGCGCCATGTGTGTGTGAGGGGAGGGTTGCAGAGCTTGATGTGGTGTGGGGTGCAGAGCCCGATGTGTGTGTGTGTGTGGGGGGCACAGAGCCTAATGTGTGTGTGTGTTGGGAGCAGAGCCCGATGTGTGTGTGTGTGTGGCACAGAGCCCGATATGTGTGTGTGGGGCGCAGAGCCCGATGTGTGTGTGTGGGACACAGAGCCCGATGTGTGTGTGTGGGGCGCAGAGCCCGATGTGTGTGTGTTTGTGGGGCGTAGAGCCTGATGTGTGTGTGTGTGTGTGGGGCTCAGTGTGGGTGTGTCTGTGATGTGTGTGTCTGTGTGTGTGTGTGTGTGTGTGGGGCGCAGAGCCCGATGTGTGTGTGGGGCTCAGTGTGGGTGTGTCTGTGATGTGTGTGTCTGTGTGTGTGTGGGGCGCAGAGCCCGATGTGAGTGTGTGTGGGGCCCAGAGCCCAATGTGTGTGTGGGGTGCAGAGCCCGATGTGTGTGTGTGGGGTGCAGAGCCCGATGTGTGTGTGTGTGGGGGGCGCAGAGCCTGATGTGTGTGTGTGTGGGGGGGGGGCGCAGAGCCCGATGTGTGTGTGTGTGTGTGGGGGGGGGGCACAGGGCCCGATGTGTGTGTGTGTGTGTGGGGCGCAGAGCCCGATGTGTGTGTATGTGTGTGGGGTGCAGAGCCCGATGTGTGTGTGTGTGTGGGGTGGAGAGCCCGATGTGTGTGTCTGTTTGGCACAGAGCCCGATGTGTGTGTGTGTCTGTGTGTGTGTGTGTGGGGCGCAGAGCTCGATGTGTGTGTGTGTGTGTGGGGTGCAGAGCCCGATGTGTGTGTGGGGTGCAGAGCCCGATGTGTCTGTGGGGCGCAGAGCCCGATGTCTGTGTGGGACGCAGAGCCCGATGTGTGTGTGTGCGTGTATGTGTGGGGTGCAGAGCCCGATGTGTGTGTGTGTGTGTGTGTGGGGCGCAGAGCCCGATGTGTGTGTGGGACGCAGAGCCCAATGTGGTGTGGGGCGTAGAGCCCGATGTGTGTGTGGGGCGTAGAGCGTGTGTGGGGTGATATGTCCAATGCTAGAGTGATAACAGGTCAGGTGCTGGGGCAGAATACTGACAGCCAATGAGTGTGCAGAGGGAGGGCAGAGGGTGGAGCTGGACACTGAGGCCGGGCGGTGCCAGCTGTGACTGGGAGGTTTAGCACAGGAAGTTATCATGTTTGCTGGAGCTGAATGTAAACAAAGAGCTGCAGAGAATAAAGCAAGAGGAACAAAAGTTAGAAAACAAAAAGTAAAAATGTAGAGGTGATTTATATGACAATACAGCACAGATAAACTCAAAAATGTTTTTGGTAAGCTAATGTCGGACAATCCCTTTAAGCAATTTTGACACTTACATCTGTGTGCTACTTCAGACTTGCCTTTATCCTTTTGAATCTATGGCATCTAGAGTGTCGTGCCTCACCTATTGGTTGGCCAACCAGCTTCACAAGACCAGCCGGGTAACCCATCATTTGCAGAAATTATTATGAACTGATATTTAGAGACTACTGCATTTTTCTTTGCAAGTGCCTATAATCTCTACCTGCAAACCCTCATATCTGCTGGCTAAGGGGTACTTTGCACACTACGACATCGCAGGTGCGATGTCAGTGGGGTCAAATCGAAAGTGATGCACATCCGACGTTGCTGTCAATATCGGAGTATGTGAATCCTTTTTGATACGATTAACGAGTGCAAAAGCGTCGTAATCGTATCATCGGTGTAGTGTCCGACATTTTCATATTTTCACTGCAGCGACGGTACGATGTTGTTCCTCGTTCCCCTGCGGCAGCACACATCGCTGTGTGTGAAGCTGCAGGAGCAAGGAACATCAGCTTACCTGCGTCACCGCGGCTCACACCGGCTATGCGGAAGGACGGAGGTGGGCGGGTTCTTTACATCCCGCTCATCTCCGCCCCTCCGCTTCTATTGGCCGCCTGCTGTGTGACGTTGCTGTGACGCCGCACGACCCGCCCCCTTAGGAAGGAAGCGGGTCGCCGGCCAGAGCGACGTCGCAGGGCAGGTAAGTGCATGTGAAGCTGTCGTAGCGATAATGTTCGCTACGGCAGCTATCACAAGATATCGCTGCTGCGACGGGGGCAGGGACTATCGCGCTCGGCATCGCAAGCATCGGGTTGTGATGTCGTAGTGTGCAAAGTACCCCTAACTCTCTGCTAGCTCTCTGTTGGTCACCCAATCATTCGCTGTGAGCATCACAAACTACTTTTAAGGACTGTTCACATTAAGCAATTTTAACACCTATCTATTGCTACTTCAGACTTGTCATTATCCTTTTCATCTCCCCTCTTGGATCTATGGCTTCTAGGGTGTCCTGCCTCACCTGTAGGTCTACCATCCAGCATAACCAGTTGTCCAGATCCTACTGCTCTACGTGATTTCCAGCCTGCTGTGACAATGCTCTGGGTACATGTGTCCACCCTGACCTGTCACTTGCTGAATTCACCTCACCAGTTGAGCCTAAAGGCCCCGTTACACGCAACAACATCGCTAACGAGATGTCGTTGGGGTCACGGAATTCGTGACGCACATCCAGCCTCGTTAGCGATGTCGCTGCGTGTAAAGCCCCCTTAACACAATCGTTGAAGGGCAGGCGCAGAGGACGATTGCTTCCACTGTCTTGGACAGGGAAGTGCGCATGCGCCAAGCTTCAACTCAATGTTAATAACTTGCTCAGTTCCTTCTGCTTTCACAATATGAGAAACTGAATTCCAACCAGCGAAGACCTAAAATGAGCCACTCCGAGAACAACGCAATACCATTCAGTTTAATAATATAGTGTATGTAATATAAAGTGTTAATTTCTTTACTTCCTTTTTTTTTATTTCAAAATCAATATACAATTTTGGCAATAAACATATTTTCCCAGTGGGACCTATGAATAATATTACATTTGACCTAGAGGACAGGGAATAAAATGTAATATACGATAAGAAATGATGAACTGGAATATGACAGTAATAAATATACATGTAACATGTACGGCCCTTATATTCTGCTGGGAAAATGTTTAATTTAGACTTCATTTGTTACATCCTACCTCTTGTCAAAGCAATATCAGAATTATGATTAAATCTGATTTTAATATTATTTTTCATATATGGATCACCTTGTTGTTTATGGTGAGTATTGATGGTCAATGTCATGGAGGTATGTATCATAGATGGAGCCTAGGCAGCTGCCATAGGTCCTACGTAGAGTGGACGCCCAAGTTCAGACCGGTTTTCCTCCTTTTGCCTAATGGTCAGAATGAATGGACAATCCAACCATTCCTCGGATAGAGAAGTGGGGTCCAGGGGTTGGAAAAATCACACAATGGTGTCATTGAGCCACAAGAACTAGCACCACAATGAACAATCCAGGCTTGGGGTGAATAGAATAGTCCAGGAGCGGGAGAAAGAGTACTAACATGGGGAGAAAGGTCCAGGCACAGAGAGAAAAGCCTAGGCATGGGGAGAAGAGCCCAGGAATAAGGAGAAGAATCTAAGCATGGAGAGAAGAGTCTTGACACAGGGAAAAAAGTCCAGGATATGGAGAAGAGTCTAGAGACAGGGAAGAGAGTCCAGACATATGGAGAAGAGTCTAGAGACAGGGAAGAGAGTCCAGACATATGGAGAAGAGTCTAGAGACAGGGAAAAGAGTCCAGACATATGGAGAAGAGTCTAGAGACAGGGAAGAGAGTCCAGACATATGGAGAAAAGTCTAGAGACAGGGAAAAGAGTCCAGACATATGGAGAAGAGTCTAGAGACAGGGAAGAGAGTCCAGACATATGGAGAAAAGGCTAGAGCCATGGAAAAGAGTCCAGACATATGGAGAAAAGGCTAGAGCCATGGAAAAGAGTCCAGGCATTATGGAGAAGAGTCTATACACGGGAAAAAGAGTCAAAACATTGGAAGAACAATCTAGGCTTGAGGTGAATAGAATAGTCCAAGAGCAGTAGAAAGAATTCTAGCATGGGTAGATGGGTCCATGCACAGGGAGAAGAGCCTAAGCACAAGTAAAAGAGTCCAGGAATAGGGAGAAGAATCTAAGCATGGAGAGAAGAGTCTAGACACAGGAAAAAGAGTCCAGGCATGTGGAGAAGACTCCAGGCATGGAGAGAAGAGTCTAGACACAGGGAAAAAGAGTCCAGGCATGTGGAGAAGTCTCCAGGCATGGAGAGAAGAGTCTAGACACAGGGAAAAGAGTCCAGGCATGTGGAGAAGACTCCGGGCATGGAGAGAAGATTCCAAGCATGGAGACAAAAGAGAAAAAAGTTCAGGCATGTGGAGAAGACTCCAGGCATGGAGAGAAGAGTCTAGACACAGAGAAAATAGTTCAGGCATGTGGAGAAGACTCCAGGCATGGAGAGAAGAGTCCCGACACAGAGAAAAAAGTTCAGGCATGTGGAGGAGAATCTATGCACAGGAAAAAAAAGAGTCCAAACATGGGGAGGACAATCCAGGCTTGAGGTAAATAGAATAGTCCAGGAGCAGTAGAAAGAGTCCTAGCATGGAAAGAACAATGCAGGCAAAGGGAGAAGACCCTAGGCATGTGGAGAAGAGTCTAGAGACAGGAAAAAGAGTCCAGGCATATGAAGAAGAGTCCTGACACAGGGAAAAAAGTCCAAGCAAGTAGAGGAGAATCTACCCACAGGAAAAAGAGTCCAACCATGAGGAGAACAATCCAGGCTTGAGGTGAATAGAATAGTTCATGAGCAGAAGAAAGAGTCCTAGCATCGACAGAAAGGTCCAGGCACAGGAAAAAGAGTCCAGGCACATCATGGAGACGTGTGCTTGCATGGAAAGAAGAATCCACAAGACGGCTCCATTCTATCGCATCCCCTGTACACGCATAAGTGTCTCTACATGCTGCAGCATTTCAGATGAAGCACAGCTCCATGTAATGAGAGAACTAGAGATGAGTGGTGAATCTGGATAGTGAGAGGACATCACAGTTTACAGTTAGCCATAGAGATAGGAAGAGAAACACATAAGCCTGTATAAAAGCCGAGACAGGGAACGAAGCAGATATTTTGGGGTGAATCTTGACAGTGAGAGGACATCACAGCTCGTTGTTAACCATAGAGATAGGAAGAGAAACATATAAAACTCGCCCATTTCTAGAGGAACCGCTCAGGACTTCGTGCTGGATAAAACCGCTGGCATTTTCCCTTTAAGACTTGCCGAATACTAACAATTCCAAACAATTGCAACAAGCTTGTAAAATATGGTAAATGATCCCAAGCGAAAAAGATTTTGCACAGAACTCGGTAACAGTTTGTGATTAATGAGTACATTTCTCGGCTCTGAAGAATCACCCATCCATATATATTTAGCTTGGGGAATAGCAATGTTTTCGAGTCTGTAATATATGACTGTGTTTTGTAATTATTTGCCTCAAATCTCCAAATTATTACATTATTTCTTGTAATTTTTTTACAACATATGTTTCAACATCCATCACATTGCACCAAAGTACATTGTACCCTGTCACGGTGAAGGATGCGTGTACGTCTGGCATATTTTCACCAGAAATAGTTTTGTAACCGCCATCTGTGTACCCAGAATTTCCCGGTACGGATATTGTGCGAATCGCTTTCGTCAGTGTCACTACTCTCCGTCCGCCCTGCGTCTGTCTCTGCACCCTAAGCCCTCGGTTTGTGTAGGGCTGCCTGGAAACATCCCATATGACGTCCGAAAATCCTGCTTGTTTAATGGGCTCGCTGGGTTAAGGAATTCGCGGGGCCTGGCTAACTTGTCCAACTTTTTACTTCTGCCTCATGTAACAATAAGGGTGTCAGTAGGTCATATTGTTCGCCGGCTGCCAGTTTGCATCACCTGGACGGATATTAAACTTTCTTAACGCCACGGTACCCACGGAATGTTCCAAATACATGGCAGCGAAACGTGAGCGAAGGGGTTAAAAAAAGCTTTGATGTCAACGCATTCCTTTGCAGCAGATATAAATATTCACATGAGGACAAGTCCAGGAACCCGAGATGGAGAAATATATTTCTCATGGTAAAATAAACTGTCAGCGGCGAGTTGTACAAGTGAAATGTAGTGAAAGCAAAATGTTCTGTTTGCAAACATTAGAAGGGAGGGGATGCGGGAGACGGCAGCGGGCGCTGGAGAAGAATATCTGAACCGCGGTTAGGAATGATACATTTTTTGGGGGAAATACCCTTTAATTTTGAGTCATGCATGAGGGGATAATCAAGTAATTTACACCAAATTTCGTGGACTGGGACAAATAATTGTGCTGCTGTGACGCCCTGGACTAGTCAGGTCGTCACAGGGTTCTGCACAATCTTTCTCTCCCAGTGTGGGACTCAACCCCCCATGGTTCTGGGTCCCCATCCTGCAGTACTGCCTCCACCAGCATCCACGAATCCTAGTGACACCTCGCACCACACCCTGTCAGGCACATCAGTGGGCTGCTAAGCTGGAATAGGGTCGCCCACCTAGGGGTCAGGCAGGGAGGTGGGAGGTGACAAGTGAGTTGAGTAGTAGCCCTCGAGCTGTGAGGAGCTTGGAGGAAGCTGGGAGTTGGAGCTCCCAGGCAGAAAGGGACTAGGTCGCAGATGGTGGTCTGGACCCGGAGGAGTCGGAGACCCGGTCACGGGAGATTGGGACTGGGTGCTTCGCTACTCTTGGAGGATAGCCAGCAGCCACAGTTCAATAGCTGGGCTGGGACAGAAGGCACATCGGGGTACATGGACCCTAGGTTGGGGAGAAGCTTCAAGCAACCCGGCAATTAACCTGCGGAGGACATGGCCTATATGGACTGTTCCCATGAAGCTCAGAGATCGGGGGCACTAGCGCAACGAGGGGGATATGGCTTTCCAAACAAGCAGCCCACTGAAATCCCAAGCGTGAGCTAGTGAGAGCAACCTTTTCTGCCTCCATTAGTAGGGAGCGGGGCCCGGAAAGCTCAAAGCTGATGGGCCACTTAAACACTCTAGAATACGGTGCCATGAGGCAGGCCACAGACCACCAGGCAGTGCTGCAGGGGATGGGACCTGGGCGAGCTCCCCCAAGAGGGCAGCGGCAACCAGAGACTTTGTTTACCAAGTTGTCAGCGTCTGCTTTCGTGCTGATGTGACGCCCTGGACTAGTCAGGTCATCCCAGGTAGTCCCATGCACACACACCCACCCTCCCTAAAAAGGTGACAGCAGCCAAACTTAAAAACCTTGTCACCACCCTCCAGGTTTGATGTCCACACTAGGGGGGCGGAGCCAGGTGGTTGGCTCCGCCCACCGAGGAGTTCACAGGCCTGGAGGCGGGAAAAAGACACAAGTTTGGAGTGTAGTAGTCTAGTCTTGACAGTGAAGGAGAGAGGTCGAGTTCAAGGGCAGACCTGTGACCAGGCCTGCCAATAGTCTACTCAGGTGGCTGGGTTGGAGCCCAGTCACCTCTGGCAAGGAGGCAGACGGTGGTGGCCGCCTGCAGGAGCTGGGATTACAGCCGGTGGAACCGTACGGACAGGGGTCGGGCGGTGGCCCGCCGGTACCAAACCGGGGAACAGATTGGAAACCAGAGCACCAGGAGGGGTACTCAGACCCAGTACGAAGCCCCAAACCAACAGGGCCGAGTCAAATCAACTGATTGAAGACTGGACTTAAGGACCTTTCCCACACAAGACCCGTTAGAAGACAACAGCCCAACCATACCGGGTAAAGCCACCGCCAAGGCATAGAGACCCAAGGGGCCAGCATCTACGGGCAAACAGGGCTCTTCCGACACCCAGCAAGCCGGGGAGCGGACTACCGTTGCTTAGGCATAGGAGTCAAACATTCACACAAAGAGGTGCAGGAGAAAGGTGGAAACCACCAACCTGAAAAGGGAGAAGCTGCAGCCGGCTGCAGGCCCCGTTCATCATCCCGTTTGGTTTACCAGAGACTCCAGTGTATTGTTTCATAGTGAGTACACCAGCGCCTTCGGGCCGCGCACCGCGCCGCACCAGCATCCAGCACGCACCTGTCCCCAAGCCTCAGCACCTCCCTCGGGCCCCCGGGACCATCACTCCCCTACCCACGGAGGGGTCAACACCAAGCTGCGCAACACCGTCCCTGGGAGGCCTAGTTAACGGCAGTGGTGGTGTCCATCCATTCACCACAACCCGTGGGTGGCGTCACGCACTTACATCCCTTCCAAACCACTGCGGCCCCGGCCGTGGAACTCCCCACCGAAGTCCCTGCGTGTAGCGCCAACCCCCTTGCGAAGCGATGTGACCCCCGGGTCCGTGAGGCGCTCGAGCCACCCACCGTACGAGCACGTATCCGAGCGGCTCGGCGGCCGCAGCCGAGCCCGCGGGGCGGTACACTGAGTGAGTACCTGATTAACCCCTGCAACCAGCGAGCCTGAGCTCCCCCTGCACCCCCATACCACCATCCAGAGTCCCGGGGCCTTCCCTACCCGTGGAGGCTAACGTCATTTAGCTGCCCCACTCGATCACCCCGGGTACTCCCAATGGCAGCGGCGGTACTCCCTATTACCGCACACCACGGGTGCCATCACAAACTATATTTCCCCTGTAAATAGCCCCTTATTCATTTGAGTGTGGCCCGCGGCCCCCGGGAGGAAACTCTTGAGCCACGAGTAATTACACCTGGATCCGAGCGGTTCAACCGCTGCAGGGGCGGCACATTACACTTGTGTATACACCATTCCCGACACTTTTCTAAAAATTGGAGGGGTCCACCAAAATGTTGAGGCCAAGTGTGACCTGCCAGATTCAATATAATTCATGCCCGGACGTGGTGGAAATCTACTCTAGTTCATAGCTTAAATTAATACATAGTTGGCGATTTGCAAATTAACAATATGGATGTCCTATGGAGATTTTCACAAATTTTACCGACTGTCATGGTGGCATCAGGTTCTGTTCAGATTACATATTCGGACACTCCACCTGAAAAATTCTCTGTCTGGGATCAATGCAGGCAGACTCAGGGGTTCACCTGCTGTGTGCTGAGTCATAGGCAGGCTAGCAAGAGTTAATCACTGTTAGTCTGCTTGTTAGTCTCCTTTGATCACATGGTGAGGGGAAGCCAATCACTTCTGCTTTTCTACTATTTATGCTGGCTGAATCCTTCCACCTATACCAGCTATAGTTTACCTTAGTTGGACTGATGTGGTGTGGTGTTCCAAACCATCTCTCGGAAGTTGTGTTTATTGCTTTGTGTGGTTGTGGTGTTTACCCCTGTTGTCTTTTGTAGCTACCTTACTGCTCTGGTTAAATAGCTTTCCTTTACTAAGACTGTATGGGAGCCAATGTGCTGCTCTTGATCTCCGATCTGCAGTGTTCACGTTTTGGAGCTTGACCTGCAGTCTAGCCTTCTCCTGGTATGGGGATTCAGTATTCAGTCTTCTGTCCTTAACTTGTGAAGTTTGGCCTTCTCCTGGAATGGAGATTCGGTCTTCAGTAACTGACCTGCGGAGTCTGGCTTTCTCCTGGTATGGGGATTCGGTGTTCGTATTTAATGCTTGACCTGCAGAGTCTGGCTTTCTCCTGGTATGGGATTCGGTGTTGTATTTGGTACTTGACCTGTGGAGTCTAACCTTCTCCTGGTATGGGGATTTGGCATTTGGTCTTCATTACTTGACCTGCGGAGTCTGGCCTTCTCCTTGAATGGGAATTCGGCATTCGGTACTTGACCTGTGGAGTCTGATGTTCTCCTTGTATGGGTATTTGGTATTCAGTCTTCAGTACTTGACGTGCAGAGTCTGGCCTTTTCCTGGTAAGGGAATTCAGGATTTGACCTTTGGTGCTTGACCTGCGGGGTCTGGCCTTCTCTTAGAATGGCGATTCAGTATTGAGTGCTTGACCTGCAGAGTCTGGCCTTCTCCTAGTATGGGGATTCAGTATTCGGTCTTCGGACCTTGATCTGCAGAGTCTGTCCTTCTCCTGGTATGGGGATTCAGTATTCGGTCTTCGGACCTTGATCTGCAGAATCTGGCCTTCTGCTGGTAAGAGGATTCGGTATTCAGTCTTCGACTTGCAGAGTCTGGCCTTCTCCAGGAACTGGTATTTGGTATTCAGTCTTCAGGATTCTCCTGCAGTCGATATGGCTCAGGTTTTCACCAGGTTCTGCTTTCCTCTAGGTGCCTTCGTCGCATTGACATGGGCCTTCTCTGCTGTGTGCACGTCTGCTTCCCAGCAAGTCTTGCCGTCAACTGCTCCCATTCTCGGCATCCCGACCTTTTATATTTTGCACTTGCGCCACAGCTGTCACCTGACCCGGTATCTCCTTTAAACTCTTCCCCTGAAGAAACACACTTATCATGATTTAGTTCTGGTTGGTTCTGTCTAACCAGACGTTTGTTTGTAATACGAGCAGCAGTTGTCGGCCGTCCTCTTCCACATGGACATATGGTCCATGTTAAAATACGGACATGTAGAGATCCCCATAGGTTAGAATTAGTACGCCTGGTATCCATGAAAAAAATGGATGCCACATGTACATGTGATTGGTGGGGCTTATAGTGTAAAGCGGGCTTTACACGCTACGATATCGTTAATGAATTATCGTCAGGGTCACGGTGTTTGTGACGCACATCCGGCGTCATTAACGATATCGCAGCGTGTGACACTTATGAGCGACCTTAATCGCAAAAGTGGTCAAAATCGTTTGCCGCAGAGAGGTCTTCCTGAAACAAAAAATTGTTTTCTGCTTATTAGCGATGTTGTTACTCGTTCCTGCGGCACCACACATCGCTGTGTGTAACACCGCAGGAACGACGAACATCTCCTTACCTGGGTCAACCAGCAATGAGGAAGGAGATGGGCGGGATGTTACGTCCCGCTCATCTCCGCTCCTCCTCTGCTATTGGATGGCTGCCGTGTGATGTCGCTGTGACGCCGCACGAACCGCCCCCTTAGAAAGGAGGCGGATCGCCGGCCAGAGCGACGTCCCAGGGAAGGTAAGTCCTTGTGACGGGTGTTAGCGATGTTATGCGCCATGGGCAGCGATTTGCCCGTGTCGCACAACCGACGGGGGCGGGTACGCTCGCTAGCGATATCAGTACCGATATCGCAGCGTGTAAAGTACCCTTTAGGGTCAATGAAGAAGTTGGACAGCACTCTGATGGCATCCTAGTTGCATTCTAGTGGTGATGTTCATTTCACGGATGGTTTCATAGAAGACGCTTAAAGGGGTTAAAGTCTACAGTCACCCTATTTGACTGCGGAATTATGGATCCTCACAGTGTGTAGTGTTTGTTCTGTCAGGATTCTGCAGTGCCAGTGCCATGAGTAGGTGACCATGTGGTAGCAAGTACACAATTTCCATACTTCCAGACACATTCCTACTAAACAAGTCCGGTCTCACTCAATTCACTTGTATTGAACGAGGTTGCCCATGTCTAGTTGGCAGGTGACCGCATGTCTGCTCCTGATGCTATTACCGATAAAAGTCTAATGGTCAATGAAGAACTTGGACAACATGCTGATGGCATGTTCATTTCATGGGCAGTTTCATAGAAGACGCTTAAAGGGGTTGAAGTCTGCAGTCATGCTATTTGACTGCAGACTTATGGATTCTCATAGCGTGTAGTGTGCGTACTGTCAGGATTCTGCCGGTGCCATGAGCGGGTAACCATGTGGTAGCAAGTACGTGATTTACAGTCATATGAAAAAGTTTGGGCACCCCTATTAATGTTAACCTTTTTTCGTTATGACAATTTGGGTTTTTGCAACAGCTATTTCAGTGTCATACAGTTAGGTCCAGAAATATTTGGACAGTGACACAATTTTGGCGAGTTGGGCTCTGCATGCCACCACATTGGATTTGAAATGAAACCTCTACAACAGAATTCAAGTGCAGATTGTAACGTTTAATTTGAAGGTTTGAACAAAAATATCTGATAGAAATTGTAGGAATTGTACACATTTCTTTACAAACACTCCACATTTTAGGAGGTCAAAAGTAATTGGACAAATAAACCAAACCCAAACAAAATATTTTTATTTTCAATATTTTGTTGCGAATCCTTTGGAGGCAATCACTGCCTTAAGTCTGGAACCCATGGACATCACCAAACGCTGGGTTTCCTCCTTCTTAATGCTTTGCCAGGCCTTTACAGCCGCAGCCTTCAGGTCTTGCTTGTTTGTGGGTCTTTCCGTCTTAAGTCTGGATTTGAGCAAGTGAAATGCATGCTCAATTGGGTTAAGATCTGGTGATTGACTTGGCCATTGCAGAATGCTCCACTTTTTTGCACTCATGAACTCCTGGGTAGCTTTGGCTGTATGCTTGGGGTCATTGTCCATCTGTACTATGAAGCGCCGTCCGATCAACTTTGCGGCATTTGGCTGAATCTGGGCTGAAAGTATACCCCGGTACACTTCAGAATTCATCCGGCTACTCTTGTCTGCTGTTATGTCATCAATAAACACAAGTGACCCAGTGCCATTGAAAGCCATGCATGCCCATGCCATCACGTTGCCTCCACCATGTTTTACAGAGGATGTGGTGTGCCTTGGATCATGTGCCGTTCCCTTTCTTCTCCAAACTTTTTTCTTCCCATCATTCTGGTACAGGTTGATCTTGGTCTCATCTGTCCATAGAATACTTTTCCAGAACTGAGCTGGCTTCATGAGGTGTTTTTCAGCAAATTTAACTCTGGCCTGTCTATTTTTGGAATTGATGAATGGTTTGCATCTAGATGTGAACCCTTTGTATTTACTTTCATGGAGTCTTCTCTTTACTGTTGACTTAAAGACAGATACACCTACTTCACTGAGAGTGTTCTGGACTTCAGTTGATGTTGTGAACGGGTTCTTCTTCACCAAAGAAAGTATGCGGCGATCATCCACCACTGTTGTCATCCGTGGACGCCCAGGCCTTTTTGAGTTCCCAAGCTCACCAGTCAATTCCTTTTTTCTCAGAATGTACCCGACTGTTGATTTTGCTACTCCAAGCATGTCTGCTATCTCTCTGATGGATTTTTTCTTTTTTTTCAGCCTCAGGATGTTCTGCTTCACCTCAATTGAGAGTTCCTTAGACCGGATGTTGTCTGGTCACAGCAACAGCTTCCAAATGCAAAACCACACACCTGTAATCAACCCCAGACCTTTTAACTACTTCATTGATTACAGGTTAACGAGGGAGATGCCTTCAGAGTTAATTGCAGCCCTTAGAGTCACTTGTCCAATTACTTTTGGTCCCTTTAAAAAGAGGAGGCTATGCATTACAGAGCTATGATTCCTAAACCCTTTCTCCGATTTGGATGTGAAAACTCTCATATTGCAGCTGGGAGTGTGCACTTTCAGCCCATATTATATATATAATTGTATTTCTGAACATGTTTTTGTAAACAGCTAAAATAACAAAACTTGTGTCACTGTCCAAATATTTCTGGACCTAACTGTATATCCAATAACTGATGGACTGAGTAATATTTCTGGATTTAAATGAGGTTTATTGTACTAACAGAAAATGTGCAATCCGCATTTAAGCAAAATTTGACCGGTGCAAAAGTATGGGCACCTCAACATAAAAGTGACATTAATATTTTGTAGATCCTCCTTTTGCAAAAATCACAGCCTCTAGTCGCTTCCTGTAGCTTTTAATGAGTTCCTGGATCCTGGATGAAGGCATATTTGACCATTCCTGTTTACAAAACAATTCCAGTTCAGTTAAGTTTGATGGTCACCGAGCATGGACAGCCGCTTTAAATCATCCCACATATTTTTAATGATATTCAGGTCTGGGGACTGGGATGGCCATTCCAGAACATTGTAATTGGTCCTCTGCATGAATGCCTGAGTAGATTTGGAGCGGTGTTTTGGATCATTGTCTTGCTGAAATATCCATCCCCTGTGTAACTTCACCTTCGTCACTGATTCTTGCACATTATTGTCAAGAATCTGCTGATACTGAGTTGAATCCATGCGACCCTCAACTTTAACAAGATTCCCGGTGCCGGCATTGGCCACACAGCCCCAAAGCATGATGGAACCTCCACCAAATTTTACTGTGGGTAGCAAGTGCTTTTCTTGGAATGCCGTGTTTTTTTGCCTCCATGCATAACGCCTTTTTGTATGACCAAACAACTCAATCTTTGTTTCATCAGTCCACAGGACCTTCTTCCAAAATGTAACTGGCTTGTTTAAATGTGCTTTTGCATACCTCAGGCGACTCTGCTTGTGGCGTGCTTGCAGAAACGGCTTCTTTCGCATCAGTCTCCCATACAGCTTCTCCTTGTGCAACATGAGCTGTATTGTTGACCGATGCACATTGACACCATCTGCAGCAAGATGATGCTGCAGGTCTTTGGAGGTGGTCTGTGGATTGTCCTTGACTGTTCTCACCATTCTTCTTCTCTGCCTTTCTGATATTTTTCTTGGCCTGCCACTTCTGGGCTTAACAAGAACTGTACCTGTGTTCTTCCATTTCCTTACTATGTTCCTCACAGTGGAAACTGACAGTTTAAATCTCTGAGACAACTTTTTGTACCTTCCCCTGAACAACTATGTTGAATAATCTTTGTTTTCAGATCATTTGAGAGTTGTTTTGAGGAGCCCATGATGCCACTCTTCATAGGAGATTCAAATAGGAGAACAACTTGCAAGTGGCCACCTTAAATACCTTTTCTCATGATTGGATACACCTGCCTATGAAGTTCAAAGCTCAATGAGGTTACAAAACCAATTTAGTGCTTTCGTAAGTCAGTAAAAAGTAGCTAGGAGTGTTCAAATCAAGAAATTGATAAGGGTGCCCATACTTATGCACCTGTCAAATTTTGTTTAAATGCGGATTGCACATTTTCTGTTAGTACAATAAACCTCATTTCAATCCAGAAATATTACTCAGTCCATCAGTTATTAGATATAGGAAACTGAAATAGCTGCTGCAAAAACCCAAATTGTTATAAAGAAAAAAGGTTAACATTAATAGGGGTGCCCAAACTTTTTCATATGACTGTACATTCTTCCTGACACATTCCTGAGTATGTGAGTCCGGTCTCGCTCATTTCACTTGTAATCATTGAGGCTGCACATGTCTAGATGGCATGTGACCGCATGTCTGCTCCCAATGCCGTCACCCATAAAAGTCTAAGGGGTACTTTGCACGTTGCGACATCGCTACTGCGATCTCGTCGGGGTCAAATTGACAGTGACGCACGTCCGGTGCCGGTAACGATGTCGCAAAGTGTAAAGCCTAGAAGCACCGATAAACGATCGCAAAAGCGTCGAAAATCGGTGATCTGTGTAGTGTCGGTCATTCCCATAATTTCGCTGCAGCGACAGGTACGATGTTGTTCCTCATTCCTGTGGCAGCACACATCGCTGTGTATGAAGCCGCAGGAGCTAGGAACATCTCCTACCTGCGTCCCGCCTGCAATGCGGAAGAAAGGAGGTGGGCGGGATGTTTATGTCCCGCTCATCTCCGCCCCTCCGCTTCTATTGGCCGCCTGCTGTGTGACGTCGCTGTGACGCCGCACGCCCCGCCCCCTTAGGAAGGAAGCGGGTCGCCGGCCAGAGCGACGTCACAGGGCAGGTAAGTGCGTGTGAAGCTGCCGTAGCGATAACGTTCGCTACGGCAGCTATCACAAGATATCGCATGTGCGACGGGGGCAGGGACTATCGCGCTCGGCATCGCTAGCATCGGCTAGCAATGTCGCAGTGTGCAAAGTACCCCTAAGGGTCAATGAAGAACTTGGACAGCACGATGATGACGTCCTAGATGCATTCTATTGGTGATGTTCATTTCACGGATGGTTTCATAGAAGAAGCTTAAAACGGTTGAAGTCTGCAGTCCCCCTATTTGACTGTGGACTTATGAATCCTCACAGTGTGTAATGTGTGAGCTGTCAGGATTCTGCAATGCCAATGCCATGAGCAAGTGACCATGTGATAGCAAGTACACAATTTTCATACTTCCAGACACATTCCGACTATACCAGTCCGCTTTCACTCAATTCACTTTTATTGATCGAGGTTGCACATGTCTAGTTGGCATGTGACTGCATGTCTACTCCCGACACCATCACCGGACAATCCTGACAATTCACACAATGCAGGTTTTGAGGGTTCACAAATCCGCAGTCATGAGTGACTACGGACTTGAGCCCCAAGTCTAGACAACCCCTTTAAGAATTCTCAATCATTTTGGGTGTTTTTGCATGAGGAAATCTAAAGAAACTCGGGTGGCAAAAGCCGACAACGACCAAACACTGATGAAAATCTGATCCAGAACACTGGTAAACATGGCATCTGACCAAAGCGTTGACATTCATTCTGTAGGATATTATTACATGATGTTTGGCACCAGACACGTATGTCCGTGACAATGATTGTTTAATATTTATCAGAGACCACCCAATTCCAACCCAACACATTTACAATTAGTGCAGCGCGGGTTCCTTGGGTCTACCGGGGGAATTGCAGCCGGTGATTTTGGTTTTCCGTACAATCAGACCTCCATCCTGTTCCCCTCATTTGATCTATTGCACTTATAAATAATTTATAGGACATGTAGGTTATTGCCCTCTCTCTTGAATCTATGGCTACTGTTACATAAATCGAGGCCCAATTAACAGGATCCAGCTGTGCTGTCATTTGTTAAACATTCTGCCTGTGATACTGGGATGCCGAGATCTTGCAGCTCCAAGAGTCAAGGTTAAGTGTCGTGGGAGCCGGCCTCGCTGTCTGGAAGCTGTGATATTCAATACGGAGCCTTCACCTTACAACCTCCATTATCCTTTGTTACCTGTCATTGGGATTTACAGTAATGGTTAATGGTCCGGCTTCCTCAAATTCCAAGAAGACATTGACTCTATTATCACAACATGTCCACTTATGTTATAGATTAAATGGTCGCTGTCATTTCGTCATACTTTGCATAAATCACCGATACGGGCTCATATAAGAAACTTTGTGATATCCATTATAAGAGTCATTTACTTCTTTATCCACTTATGAGCCACTTCTCCTCCTGAGAACATTATTCACTTTGAAAAACAGTTAAAATCCAGCGCACTGATGTATCAGGCTACAGATTACTATTGACATCTATGGAAAGGGGAGGAGAAAGGAAAAATGGAGAGATAAAATATGCTTCTTACTAGTTAGTGTTTGTCTCACCCCAGCACTAGATTTACAGCCACACTGCTCAGTACTGCTCTATAATGTCTTCCATGGTGCTGTAAAATGTCCACCATGCTGCTGTATATGTCCACCATGCTGTTGTATATGTCCTCCATGCTGCTGTATATGTCCTCCATGCTGCTGTGTAATGTCCTCCATGCTGCTGTATATGTCCTCCATGCTGCTGTATATGTCCTCCATGCTGCTGTATATGTCCTCCATGCTGCTGTATAATGTCCTCCATGCTGCTAGTACTTCTCATCATGCGTTAAATAGAGACAGGATGTGCTTGTTGTTAGTGTTTATCTCACCCCAGGGCTCTATTTACAGCTACACTGCTCAGTACTGCTGTATATTGTCCTCCATGCTGCTACTTCTGGTCATGTGTTACATAGAGACAGGATGTGCTTGTTACTAATGTTTATCTCACCCTAGCACTGAATCTACAGCTACACTGCTCAGCACTGCTGTATAATGTCCTCCATGGTGCTGTATAATGTCCTCAATGCTGCTGTATAATGTCCTCCATGCTGCTACTACTTCTCATCATGTGTTACATAGAGGCAGAATGGGCTTGTTACTTGTGTTTGTCTCACCCCAGCTCTGGATTTACAGCTACACTGCTCAGCACTGCTGTATAATGTCCTCCATGGTGCTGTATAATGTCCTCCATGGTGCTGTATAATATCCTACATGGTGCTGTATAATGTCCACCATGCTGCTGCTACTTCTCGTCATGTGTCACATAGAGACAGAATGTGCTTGTTACTAGTGTTTATCTTACCCCAGCTCTGGATTTACAGCTACACTGCTCAGCACTGCTGTACAGTCATGGCCAAAAGTTTTGAGAATGCTACAAATATTAATTTTTACAAAGTCTACTGTTTAAGTTTTTCTAATGGCAGTTTGCATACACTCCAGAATGTCATAAAGAATGATCAGCTTAACAGCAATTACTTGCAAAGTCAATATTGGCTAAGAAAATGAACTTCAACCCCCAAAACACATTTCAACATCATTGCATTCCTGCCTTAAAAGGAGCAGCTAACATTGTTTTAGTGATTGTTCCATTAACACAGGTGTGGGTGCTGATGAGGACAGGGCTGGCGATTAGTGATGAGCGAGTACTAAAAAGCTCGGGTGCTCGAAGCTCGGGCCGAGCCTCCCAAGATACTCGTGTACTCGGGCCGAGCAACGAGCCCAATGTTATCCTATGGGAGACCCGAGTATTTTTGTGAAATGACCCCCCGGCAGCATGTAGAAACCCTAAAAATGTCACAAAAGTCTCAGAAGAGTGCTCAAATGACATGGCAACAGCATGGGGAAGACCCCTTGAAGCATTTATCACTCAAAAGTCACAGCTGTGAACAATTTTGTCCGCGTTTCACGCCATTTTTACGGACTCACCAGAAAACCTTCCAAAATGACACCAAAATGAATTTTCATGGCGGAAATGTTAAGGGCACATACCCAATAGTGAGATAGAGCTGGTGTATGTTACTTTTTGAGATTAATACATGAAAGATTTTACGTGAAAACATTGTGTGGCACTCCGATGTCCCTGAGAAGAGACGTACATGAAGGCCTCTTGAGTCTAATGTGCCCATTTTGAGGAAGTGACTGAGTCTTTGTAGTATTTTCCTTTGCCAGGGCAGTCCAAAATTGTGAGGTTCACCAATGCCCCTGCATACAGACGTGCATGAGGGCCTGTAAACCTGAAGTGCCCATTGTAAGGAAGTGGGTCTATTTTAGTATAGCCCTTTGCCAGGGCAGCCAAAAATTGGGAGGCTCCACGTTGTCCCTGGGTAGAGACGTGCATGAGGGCCTCAAAACATTAAGTGTCCATTGTCAGGAAGTGGGTGTATTATAGTATAGCCCTTAGGCAGGGCAGCCAAAAATTGGGAGGCTCCACGTTGTCCCTGGGTAGAGACGTGCATGAGGGCCTCAAAACATTAAGTGTCCATTGTCAGGAAGTGGGTGTATTATAGTATAGCCCTTAGGCAGGGCAGCCAAAAATTGGGAGGCTCCACGTTGTCCCTGGGTAGAGACGTGCATGAGGGCCTCAAAACATTAAGTGTCCATTGTCAGGAAGTGGGTGTATTATAGTATAGCCCTTAGGCAGGGCAGCCAAAAATTGGGAGGCTCCACGTTGTCCCTGGGTAGAGACGTGCATGAGGGCCTCAAAACATTAAGTGTCCATTGTCAGGAAGTGGGTGTATTATAGTACAGCCCTTAGGCAGGGCAGCCAAAAATTGGGAGGCTCCACGTTGTCCCTGGATAGAGACGTGCATGATGGCCTAAAAACATTAAGTGTCCATTGTCAGGAAGTGGGTGTATTATAGTATAGCCCTTAGGCAGGGCAGCCAAAAATTGGGAGGCTCCACGTTGTCCCTGGGTAGAGACGTGCATGAGGGCCTCAAAACATTAAGTGTCCATTGTCAGGAAGTGGGTGTATTATAGTATAGCCCTTAGGCAGGGCAGCCAAAAATTGGGAGGCTCCACGTTCTCCCTGGGTAGAGACGTGCATGAGGGCCTCAAAACATTAAGTGTCCATTGTCAGGAAGTGGGTGTATTATAGTACAGCCCTTAGGCAGGGCAGCCAAAAATTGGGAGGCTCCACGTTGTCCCTGGATAGAGACGTGCATGATGGCCTCAAAACATTAAGTGTCCATTGTCAGGAAGTGGGTGTATTATAGTATAGCCCTTAGGCAGGGCAGCCAAAAATTGGGAGGCTCCACGTTGTCCCTGGATAGAGACGTGCATGATGGCCTCAAAACATTAAGTGTCCATTGTCAGGAAGTGGGTGTATTATAGTACAGCCCTTAGGCAGGGCAGCCAAAAATTGGGAGGCTCCACGTTGTCCCTGGATAGAGACGTGCATGATGGCCTCAAAACATTAAGTGTCCATTGTCAGGAAGTGGGTGTATTATAGTATAGCCCTTAGGCAGGGCAGCCAAAAATTGGGAGGCTCCACGTTGTCCCTGGGTAGAGACGTGCATGAGGGGCTCAAAACATTAAGTGTCCATTGTCAGGAAGTGGGTGTATTATAGTATAGCCCTTAGGCAGGGCAGCCAAAAATTGGGAGGCTCCACGTTGTCCCTGGATAGAGACGTGCATGATGGCCTCAAAACATTAAGTGTCCATTGTCAGGAAGTGGGTGTATTATAGTATAGCCCTTAGGCAGGGCAGCCAAAAATTGGGAGGCTCCACGTTGTCCCTGGGTAGAGACGTGCATGAGGGCCTCAAAACATTGTTCCCATTGCAAAGGAGCGGGTCTCCTGTCGTTGTAATGTCCATTCTGCAAAGAATGGGCGAAAAAATTTACCACTGGGGGTATACCTGAAACAAAGGCCTAAGTATTGCAATTTGTAACGGTCATCATCATGGTGGCGCATGAGGAGAAGGAGGAGCAGTCCAGCGATTATCCAAAGTCCAGAAGTGTGTACCCATGGGTGACTGGAGGTACATGGCAAACTTTAAATTCCGCTCTCATTTGCTGGTGGTGTGGTGAAGTCTGGCCCAATCCAACCCTTGTTCATCTTGATCAGAGTCAGCCTGTCAGCATTTTCAGTTTACAGGCGGGTGCGTTTATCTGTAATGATTCCACCTGCGGCACTAAAAACACGCTCTGACAAAACGCTAGCAGCAGGGCAGGCCAGGACTTCCAAGGCGTAGAGAGCCAATTCATGCCACGTGTCCAGCTTGGATACCCAATAATTGTAAGGCACAGAGGAATGTCGGAGTACAGTTGTTCGATCTGCAAGGTACTCCTTCAGCATCTGGGCAAACTTAGGATTTCTTGTGGCACTACCCCGCACCTCAGGGGCTGTGGTACGTGAGGGGCTGAGAAAACTGTCCCACATCTTAAAGACTGTTCCCCTACCTCTGGCGGATTGGACTTGTGCCTCTCTCGGCTGTACGCCTCGGTTGTCCACTGATTCCTGACCTATGCCGCTAGCGTTTTGTGAGGGGAATGCTTTGCCTACTTCCGTGACTATGGCCTTCCGGAACTGCTGCATTTTGGTTGACCTCTCCTCCACGGGAATAAGAGACAAAAAGTTCTCCTTGTAGCGTGGGTCTAACAGTGTTACCAACCAGTAATGATTGTCGGCCAAGATGTTCTTAACGCGAGGGTCACGAGACAGGCAGCTTACCATAAAGTCAGCCATGTGCGCCAGACTCTTAACAGCCAGGACTTCAGTAGCCTGACCAACAAGATGACTGAACATGCTGTCCTCCTCCTCCTCCTCCTCCTCCTCCTCCTCATCTACCCTGTCCTCTGGCCAGCCACGCTGAACCGAGGATATGACTGGTGTGCATGTCATATCCTCAATTTGGCCGGAGAGTTGCTCCATGTCTTCATCCTCCTCCTCGTCATAGTCCTCCACTGCACGTTGTGATGAGACGAGGCTGGGCTGTGTGTTATCATCACCCACACCCACTACTGTTTCTTGCTGCAACTCATCGCGCTCCGCCTGCAATGCATCATGTTTGTTTTTCAGCAGAGACCGTTTTAGAAGGCAGAGTAGCGGTATGGTGACGCTAATAATGGCGTCATCACCACTCACCATCTTGGTGGAGTCCTCAAAGTTTTGGAGGATGGTACATAGGTCTGACATCCATCTCCACTCCTCAGGTGTTATGTGTGGAGTTTGACCCATTTCCCGACGGCTTAGGTGATGCAGGTACTCAACAACTGCCCTCTTCTGCTCACATATCCTGACCAACATGTGCAGAGTTGAATTCCAACGCGTGGGGACATCACACACCAGTCTGTGAGCCGGAAGATGCAAACTGCGCTGAAAGCCGGCAAGGCCGGCTGAAGCAGTAGGTGACTTTCGAAAATGTGCAGACAGGCGGCGAACTTTTACCAGCAGATCAGACAGCTCTGGGTATGACTTTAGAAACCGCTGAACCACGAGGTTGAGCACATGGGCCACGCATGGAACATGTGTCAGCTGGCCTCGCCTCAAAGCCACCACCAGGTTCCGGCCATTGTCACACACGACCTTTCCTGGCTTTAGGTTCAGAGGTGTGAGCCAGTGATCTGCCTGCTGTTTCAGAGCTGTCCACAGCTCTTCTGCATTGTGGGGTTTGTCACCTATGCAGATTAGCTTCAGCACAGCCTGTTGCCGCTTCGCCGAGGCAGTGCTGCAGTGCTTCCAGCTTGTGACTGGTGTGGAGGGTACAGTGGATGAGGATGCGCAGGAGGAGGAGGAGGCTGAAGAGCATGACATTCCGGAGCTGTAGAGTGTGGGTGAAACACTGACTGAGGTAGGGCCTGCAAACCTTGGTGTGGGAAGGACGTGTTCCGTCCCTCGCTCAGACTGGGTCCCAGCTTCCACAATATTAACCCAGTGTGCCGTCAACGAGATGTAGCGGCCTTGCCCACAAGCACTTGTCCACGTGTCTGTGGTTAGGTGGACCTTGGGTGAAACAGCGTTGTTCAGGGCACGTGTGATGTTTTGTGACACGTGGTTATGCAACGCGGGGACGGCACACCGGGAGAAATAGTGGCGGCTGGGGACCGAGTAACGTGGGACAGCTGCCGCCATCAGGTCACGGAATGCTTCTGTCTCCACCAGCCTAAAAGGCAACATTTCCAGCGCAAGCAGTCGCGAAATGTTAGCATTTAGAACTGTGGCATGTGGGGTGTTGGCAGTGTATTTGCGCCTGCGTTCAAAGGTTTGCTGAATGGATAACTGAACGCTGCGCTGGGACAAGGACGTGCTTGATGATGGTGTTCTTTCTGCGTAGGCAACTGCAGGTGCAGGAGTGGAGGAGGCTTGTTCGCAGGCAGCATGGACAGGGGATTGGCTCGCATGCACAACCAGCGAAGACGTAGCAGTGACATCAGCAAGCACTGCTCCTCGACTCTGTTGTACTTCCCACAAAGTTGGGTGCTTGGCTGACATGTGCCTGATCATGCTGGTGGTGGTCAGGCTGCTAGTTTTGGTACCCCTGCTGATGCTGGCACGGCAGGTGTTGCAAATGGCCTTTTTTGAATCATCTGGATCCAACTTAAAAAACTGCCAGACTTGGGAAGACCTAACATTTGTACAGGCACCTTGTGTCGTCGTGTTGTTCCGGGGAACGGTTGCCTGACTTCTGCCTGGGGCCACCACCCTGCTTCTTACTGCCTGTTGTGATGCTACGCCTCCCTCCCCCTGTGCACTGCTGTCCTCGCTCTGCATATCCTCCTGCCAGGTTGGGTCAGTTACTGGATCATCCACCACGTCGTCTTCCTCTTCCGCACCCTGCTCCTCCTCCTGACTTCCTGACAATTGTGTCTCATCATCGTCCACCACTTGTTGAGACACGTTGCCAACTTCGTGAGAACGTGGCTGCTCAAATATTTGGCCATCTGTACAGACGATCTCCTCATGACCCACTTCAATATGAGCTGGCGAGAGGCCAGAATGTGTGAATGGAAACGTGAACAGCTCTTCCGAGTGTCCAAGTGTGGGATCATTAATGTCCGAGGAGGACGTGTACTCAGCCTGGTGGTAGGAAGGAGGATCAGGTTCAGAAATGTGCGGTGCAGTATCACGGCTACTGACACTTGACCGTGTGGAAGACAGAGTGTTTGTGGTGGTGCCAATCTGACTGGAAGCATTATCTGCTATCCAACTAACAACCTGTTGACACTGGTCTTGGTTCAAGAGCGGTGTACTGCTGCGGTCCCCAAGAATTTAGGACAGGACGTGCAAGCGACTAGATGTGGCCCTTTGTTGTGGCGAAATTAGAGCTTGCCCATGACCTCGGCCTCTGCCTGCACCACCATCACGTCCACTTCCTTGTTCCTTGCCAATGCCCTTGCGCATTTTGCAATGCTGTGCACTGCTGACGTGTATATTCACTACTTGTGCGTTATATCAAAGTTTCTGGAAATTGCACACAAGTGCACCTGTACGCTGCCACCAACAGGCACACGCGTGCGGTTTTAAAAACCAAGCACGGACGCAATAAGAACCTAACAGGTTTTTTTGGGGAGCGACAATTACAGACAAGTCAGACACTATCTGGACTGTTTTACACTGTGTACACCAGCCCCAGATATGATGAAGGCTGGTATACGGTCACCACTACCCTGCCTGCCTGCCTGCCTGTATACTGGTACAATAGTCCTGACAAGGACTCTTTTGGTCACTAGCCTGTATTCAGACCTGGCTATACCCTGCCTGTATATAGCAACAATAGTCCTGAGAAGGACTCTGCTACTGTACTCCGACCTGGCTATACCCTGCCTGCCTGTATACAACTAGAATAGTCCTGAGAAGGACTTTTGGTCAAACTGTTTGCAGCCCTGCAACTGAAAAAGCTATAAAGGGCCGCAAAGCTTTCCCTGAATCAGCGACACTCTCCCTGCACTCACTGTCTGGATAGCTGTGAGCAGAGCACAGCGCGCCGGCCGATATAAAGGCTCGGTCACGCTGTGCAGGCCGGCCAATCACTGCAATTCCACAACTAACAGGGCTATGGCATTGCAGTGGTCTGCCAGCCAATCCCTGCATGAGGGCTGGCTCTCAAAAGAGCGCCAACATGCAGAAATAAATACCACGAGTACAGCATGAGTATCGCGAGATTACTCGGTCCCCGCCGAGCAGCCCGAGTACAGCGATACTCGTGCGAGTACCGAGTAGTTACAAGCATGCTCGCTCATCACTACTGGCGATCAATCAGTCATGATTAAGTAAGAATGACACCACTGGACAATTTAAAAGGAGGCTGGTGCTTGGTATCATTGGTTCTCTTCAGTTAATCATCGTTATCTCTAAAGAAACACGTGCAGCCATCATTGCTCTGCACAAAAATGGCCTAACAGGGAAGAGTATCGCAGCTACAAAGATTGCACCTCAGTCAACAATCTATCGCATCATCAAGAACTTCAAGGAAAGAGCTTCCATTGTTGCCAAAAAGGCTCCAGGGCGCCCAAGAAGGACCATCAAACGCCAGGACCGTATCTTAAAACTGTTTCAGCTGCGGGATGGGACTACCAGCAGTGGAGAGCTAGCTCAGCAATGGCAGCAGGCTGGTGTGAGTGCTTCTGCACGCACTGTGAGGCGGAGGCTGCTTGAGCAAGGCCTGGTTTCAAGGAGGGCAGCAAAGAAGCCACTTCTCTCCAGAAAAAACATCAGGGACCGACTGATATTCTGCAACAGGTACAGGGAGTGGACTGCTGAGGACTGGGGTAAAGTCATTTTCTCAGATGAATCCCCTTTTCGATTGTTTGGGACATCTGGAAAACAGCTTATTAGGAGAAGAAGAGGTGAGCACTACCACCAGTCTTGTCTCATGCCAACTGTTAAGCATCCTGAAACCATTCATGTGCGGGGTTGCTTCTCAGCCAAGGGAATCGGCTCACTCACAGTCTTGCCTAAAAACACAGCCATGAAAAAAGAATGGTACCAGAATGTCCTCCAAGAGCAACTTCTCCCAACTGTCCAAGAGCAGTTTGGCGCCCAATAATGCCTTTTCCAGCATGATGGAGCACCTTGCCATAAAGCAAAGGTGATCACTAAATGGCTCATGTAACAAAACAGAGATTTTGGGTCCGTGGCCTGGAAACTCCCCAGATCTTAATCCCATTGAGAACTTTTGGGCAATCATTACGAGACGTGTGGACAAACAAAAACCAACAAATTCTGGCAAAATGCAAGCATTGCTTATGCAAGAATGGACAGCTATCAGTCAGGATTTGCTCCAGAAGTTGATTGAGAGCATGCTAGGGAGAATTGCAGAGGTCCTGAAGAAGAAGGGTCAACACTGCAAATATTGACTTGCTGCAGTAACTCATTCTAACTGTCAATAGAACCTTTTGGTACTCATAATATGATTGCAATTATATTTCTGTATGTGACGTAAACATCAGACAAACACAATTAAAAACCAGAGGGCAACAGATCATGTGAAAATATAATTTTGGTGTCATTCTCAAAACTTTTGGCCATGACTGTATAATGTCCTCCATGGTGCTGTGTAATGTCCACCATGCTGCTGCTACTTCTCATCATGTGTTACATAGAGACAGAATGTGCTTGTTACTAATGTTTATCTCACCCCAGCACTGGATTTAAAGCTACACTGCTCAGTACTGCTGTATATTGTCCTCCATGCTGCTGTATAATATCCACCATGCTGCTGCTACTTCTCATCATGTGTTACATAAAGACAGAATGTGCTTGTTACTAGTGTTTGTCTCACCCCAGCTCTGGATTTACAGCTTCACTACTCAGTACTGCTGTATAATGTCCTCCATGGTGCTGTATAATGTCCTCCATGGTGCTGTATAATGTCCACCATGCTGCTGCTACTTCTTATCATGTGTCACATAAAGACAGAATGTGCTTGTTACTAGTGTTTATCTCACCCCAGCTCTGGATTTACAGCTACACTGCTCAGTACTTCTGTATAATATCCTCCATGCTGCTGTATAATATCCTCCATGCTGCTTCTACTTCTCATCATGTGTTACATAGAGACAGAATGTGCTTGTTACTAGTGTTTGTCTCACCCCAGCTCTGGATTTACAGCTACACTGCTCAGCACTGCTGTATAATGTCCTCCATGGTGCTGTATAATGTCCTCAATGGTGCTGTATAATGTCCACCATGCTGCTGCTACTTCTCATCATGTGTACCATAGAGACAGAATGTGCTTGTTACTAGTTTTCATCTCACCCCAGCTCTGGATTTACAGCTACACTGCTCAGCACTGCTTTATAATGTCCTCCATGGTACTGTGTAATATCCTCCAAGGTGATGTATAATATCCTCCATGGTACTGTATAATGTACACCATGCTGCTGCTACATCTGAGCATGTGTTATATAGAGACAGAATATACTTATTACTAGTGTTTATCTCACCCCAACACTGGCTTCACAGCTACACTGCTCATCACTGCTGTATAATATCCTCCATGGTGCTGTATAATGTCCATCATGCTGCTGCTACGTCTGGTCATGTGTTACATAGAGACAGGATGTGCTTGCTACTAATGTTTATCTCACCCTAGCACTGGATCTACAGCTACACTGCTCAGCACTGCTGTGTAATATCCTCCATGGTGCTGTATAATATCCTCCATGGTGCTGTATAATATCCTCCATGGTGCTGTATAATGTCCTCCATGGTGCTGTATAATGTCCTCCATGCTGCTGCTACTTCTCATTATGTGTTACATAGAGACAGAATGTGCTTGTTACTAGTGTTTAGCTCTCCCCAGCTCTGGATTTACAGCTACACTGCTCAGCACTGCTGTATCATCCATGGTGCTCTGTAATGTCCACCATGCTGCTGCTACTTCTGAGTATGTTCTTGTTACTAGTGTTTATCTCAATGAGTCTTTCTTTGTCTGTACCTGTGTGTTTGCAGTGTGTCAGAGTTTTAGTTTCCCCCTTTCTGTGTTTATCTTTGTTTCCATCTCTCCTGCCCCTTCCTTCCCTTATCAGAGGGAGCAATCAGATCAGTTCTGGTCAGGAGCTTAGCTAGGTATGGAACTTGGGCGTCTCCACCATTAGGGGTAACCCTGGGGTTAGGGATAGCCTAGGGACCCCTAGCGTAAGGAACAGCATAGGAGACAATGCGACAGTGGTAGGAAACTGGAGAACACGGAGGAAACCCATACAAATTCCTTGCAAATATCCTTAACAATAAGTGTTCAATTTCTCTAGAGCACCCAAGCAGGTCAAATGTAGTACTGCAGTCCTTTCAACATACCTGTGTAATGGATGCAAATCCCAGGTCCTCCAGAGTAAGATGCTCTTTGTAACGGCTCCTAATTCTGCAAAATGTGTTGTATTGACAATTTCTTGGACTTAATGGTCTACACAATCCCTGGCACTTCTTGATGGCCTACCCTTAGGATACTCCAGTAAAATTTGATCAGAGAGGGTCTGAAATTTTTTTGGACTCCACATAAATAGCTTCTTCATCCTTTACACAATCTGTCATTTGTTCCTACTACTGATCTGGATAAATTGCGTTACCGGGCACAGTACCAGGAGCAGTGGTTGGTATAATATAGGTGGGATGGGAATGCAATCCTGAGTCAGTACCCCGACGTCGGATCATAAAAATAGATGTGTCGCCCAGGAATATGGGGTACTTGGTTCCGTGCAGGTTGCAATTGGGGAATGTCACTTTGGTGGCCGTTGCCCGGTTCCGTGCCCTGGGTGCTTTTTGAAGATGTGATATATTTAGCTTAATATTTATACGTGACGCCACTTGCGGTGTTGTGGCTATATATGTGGAGCCGCCGCTGCACAATGGTCACTACTGGGGCTAGTGTTCATTGCAGCCTGGATGTTAGGCCCTCCGCAAGCAGGGCCGGGCCCCAGAGGATGGGTGACGTGACCGAAGTAGGAAGAAGGTAGTCCACACAGTGGTTTAGTGCAACTGGTTTTTACTCACTGCTGGTTGATAGTAGCTGGTTACCCGAGGCCGGCTGGTTTCACCTCCAGGTCCCCTTCGTCCCAGTGCCAGTATGGTGATCTGGTACCTTCTTCCCCTGCACTTGGTCCTGGTAAAATGGGTTCCCGTGGCGTAGAGCAACTGGTGGTCCCTGTCTGGTGGTTTGTCCACTTCTGTCCGCCTGACGGTAGCGTGAACCCTGTGGGGTTGAAGTCTCTGGTCCTGTCCCCGGTTCTCCCTTTGCTACTGAGTCTTCGGATTTTTAGGGGTCAGAGAGGTCCTTGATGGTCCCCTCGCTATACAGGTGTTAACAGGTCGGCGTGGAGCTCTTTCCTGTGCAAGGGTCCTGTACCCCGTCGGTGAGTAGTTCCCGGAGTACTACACCGGCTCCACCGGCAACTACTCTCCTGGGTACCAGGTTACTGTTAACCCGGGACAGCTCGTGTCTTTACATTCACCTACACTCTCCGTCACACTGTCACTGCTCTCTACTGTCACTGTCCACAGTCTGCCCCTCCCACCTGGTCAACTACTAGACTGGAGTGGCTCTACCTCTAGGCTACCATCCATTGGTCTGACCCTAGCTTTGCACCATTGTATGGGGGATTGTTTGGGGGAAAAACTGAGATTACCTGGGTTTTTATGTTACCGGTACTGGTATTCCAGGGCCTAGGGGGTAGGCCCTGCATCCTTGTGGGGATGCAGAACCTTGTAGCACCCTGAGGGTTTCAGGAGCGCTTCATAGACCCTCAATAGTAATGTTCAAAAGTATCCCTTTAACCTGACACTATATTTTATGAATTTCGATAGGCTCTGTCCTCTTTATGGTGCAGTCATTTATTTTCAACTTTATGTCCCTTTAAGAAAAGTTACTTTGTTGCAAGGGGGTGAAGCTGCCCTTTTGTTCTGCATTTTGTCTAAGGCTTGTGTCTTCTTCGCCGGCTTGGCTCATCTCTGTACATTTATATACAGCTGCAAATTTTGTTCTGCTGCTGCCAAATTATGTCACAGGCGTGAATAGTGTTGTGTTCCTGCGATTATGCAAAGCATCAGTTCCAGTTCAGTCTTGACATCTCACTTAGTCACAGCTGCTGGATAACTGGCGTTCAGACCACTGGACTCTGCGCGTACGGACAGCTGGATACATACCGCCAATGGTACTTGTCTACCGGGATATTAAGACCACCGCTTCTGCATTTTAGCGTTTACTAGGCGCACATCTGCCCGGTAGTACGGGATCACCGCTGAGCATGTTTTCAGGCGGTTTAGCCTGATTTGGCTGTGTAAAGCACAATGCGCTGCTTCACATCCATTAATCATCTGCCAAGACGTAAAAGGGCATCAGCGATTTAGTAAACAAAGCATTGTTATGTTCTGTACATAAAATATATTTGACTAAACTGCCAGCCAAGACAATTGCATGCATAGCAATTCCCAATATAGAGTTTGCAAAATATCTGCCCTCTAGAATAAAGGAAATTATATTTCTAGTTTCACCTACTAGTCACTATCCTGTGAGCCAAATTCTGACCCACTAAATAGGGAATCTGGGTGCAGCATGATGTAGGGGCAGAGATCCCGATTCCATCAATGTATCACTTACTAGGTGGATTAGTTGTCTATGGTACACGCCCATGAGCAGCTATATGGTACACATCCATGACTAGTTTTATGGTACACGCCCATAAGCAGCTCTATGATACATGCCCATGACTAGTTCTATGGTACACGCCCATGAGCAGCTCTATGGTAGATGCACATGACTAGTTCTATGGTACACGCCCATGAGCAGCTCTATGGTAGATGCACATGACTAGTTCTATGGTACACGCCCATGAGCAGCTCTATGGTAGATGCACATGACTAGTTCTATGGTACACGCCCATGAGCAGCTCTATGGTACACGCCCATAAGCAGCTCTATGGTACATGTCCATGACTAGTTCTATGGTACACGCCCATGAGCAGTTCTATGGAACACACCTATGAGCAGCTCTATGGTACATGCCCATGACTAGTTCTATGGTACAGGCCCATGAGCAGCTCTATGGTACAGGCCCATGACTAGTTCTATGATACACACCCATGAGCAGCTCTATGAAACACACCTATGAGCAGCTCTATGGTACATGCCCATGATTAGTTCTATGGTACACGCCCATGAACAGTTCTGTGGTACATGCCCATAAGTAGCTCTATGGAACACACCCATGAGCAGCTCTATGGTACATGACCATAACTAGTTCTATGGTACAGGCCCATGAGCAGTTCTATGGTTCATGCCCATGACTAGTTCTATGGTACACGCCCATGAGCAGCTCTGTGGTACATGCCCATGACTAGTACTATTATACACACCCCTGAGCAGTTCTATGGAACACACCTATGAGCAGCTCTCTGGTACATGCCCATGATTAGTTCTATGGTACACGCCCATGAGCAGCTCTATGATACACACCCATGAGCAGCTCTATGAAACACACCTATGAGCAGCTCTATGGTACATGACCATGACTAGTTCTATGGTACACGCCCATGAACAGTTCTGTGGTACATGCCCATAAGTAGCTCTATGGAACACACCCATGAGCAGCTCTATGGTACATGACCATAACTAGTTCTATGGTACAGGCCCATGAGCAGTTCTATGGTTCATGCCCATGACTAGTTCTATGGTACACGCCCATGAGCAGCTCTGTGGTACATGCCCATGACTAGTTCTATGGTACACACCCCTGAGCAGTTCTATGGAACACACCTATGAGCAGCTCTCTGGTACATGCCCATGAATAGTTCTATGGTACATGCCCATGAACAGCTCTATGTTACACACTATGTGGGTTAAAGGGAGAATTTGCCTAAATATTACTGAAGGCCATAACTTTGGAATGGAGGGGCACAGAAGAAAAAGAAAACTTGTTTAAGAATCAGTGGAGCGACGCCACTTGGAGGACAAATGCAGATTAAATGTAAAAAATCATTTTAAAAATTCACTCTCAACCCTAAAATATCCTACACCTTAAAGGTTTATTTGCTTTAGAGATAATCTGTTCTTATCAGGAAGGTAATGACAAGGTGTCACATTTGTGAGGAGTATTTTCACAATAAGTGTTAAGTTTCTCTACAGCACCCTCACAGGTCAAATGGAGCATTACAGTCCTTTCAACGTATCTGTGTAGTTGCTGCAAAGCCCAGGTCTTCCAGAGTGAGACGTTCTTTGTAATAGCTATTAATTCTGCAAAATCGACTGAGCTCATATTTTGATTGGTTAGCGTTATGGGCGTGTACTTCATCTCCTCTGAGAAGTTCTATATTACACGTCCATGAGCAGTTCTATGGTACACACCCATGAGCAGTTTTATGGAACATGCCCAAGAGCAGTTCTATGGTACATGCCCATGAGCAGTTCTATGGTACACGCCCCTGAGCATTTTTATGGTACACACCCTTGAGCAGTTCTATGGTACATGCCCCTGAGAAGTTCTATAGTACGCGCCTATGAGCAGTTCTATTATACATGCCCGTGGACAGTTCTATGGTACACACTCAAGAGGAGTTCTATGGTACACGCCCATGAGTTCTATGGTACATGCCCATGAGTTCTATGGTACATGTCCATGAGCAGTTCTGTTGTACCTGCCCATGAACAGTTCTATGGTACACGCCCATGAGCAGTTCTATGGTACACACCCATGATCATCTCTATGGTACACGCCCATGAGCAGCTCTATAGTACACGTCCATGAGCAGTTATATGATACACACTCATGAGCAGTTCTATGGTACTCGTCCATGAGCGGCTGTATGGTACACGTCCACAAGTAGCTCCATGGTACACGCCCATGAGCAGTTATATGAAACACACTCATGAGCAGTTCTATGGTACATGCCCATAAGCAGCTCTATGGTACACACCCATGAGCAGTACTATGGTACACACCCATGAGCAGCTCTATGGTACACACCCATGAGCAGTACTATGGTACATGCCTATGAGAAGTTCTCTGGTACACACCCAGTTGGTTGAAGGGAGAATATTCCTCACTATTATCAAAGGCCATAACTTTGGAACGGAGAAGCACAGAAGAAAAAGAAAAACTGTTCCAGAATCAGGGGTGCAGCGGCAATTGGAGAAGACGCTAATGTTGAAATGAAAAAATCCAATGAAAGCTCCACTTTTAAATATGTTGTTTACGTATCAGAGGAGCGCACATTTAACGCTATATTCTTCTGATATTTCCCTTAGTTTAATAAAGAGACATTAACAGTTACATTTCGGGTCTCATTACAATTTTCAGACTCCAGTCCTAGAACGCTCCTCATTTTCCGCTCGCATAGAAGGGCCGCTTATAGTAGAAGAATCCTTACGTTTTATCAAGAACAGTTGAAAGATCCGCGCACGTTCTTCTGTAACATGTAATTAGAAAACTGACATAAAGTGACAACCCAGCTGAAAATCAGCCCTCCGAATATAAAACGAGACATTGTTTGGATTTCTGACTGTTACCTTACAATTAAACCCTTGTGTCGGTGGGAGAATCACGTCACTTTGTACGGCAACATGTATCCTCTCCGTCAGTGGGGAAATTAATAGAACCTTATACCCTTCATCTCAATTTTTTGCTTTTTTTTATTTTCGGGGGTCTGAACGATCCAGATGTTGCCCCCGACTCTACGGCCATGTGTCTTTTATTAACTGGTCTGCTGGATCAGTTTAGTTCCTAATTGCAAATTAATTTTGAGCATTTTTGTAACTGTAGCTTTCTATGATCCCAGACGTGTCTCCTGAGTATACCGCGGCCCAAATAAATTACCCCGGCTTGACTTAAGTCTACGTTTACTTCCCTTGTGTAAAATAATGTACCGCAATTACGGGGCCCAAGATTGATCGGTGATTGCGTATTTTAATTAACAAAAATAAGTTTAATTTTTCAAAAATATTTCTATTGGACACAATTCATCATTGCTGTTTCAGTAATTTCCCCCTTTAGTATTCGCGCCTCATTCTCTATACATTTTATGTCTTTTCTTTTTAAGTCTTTTATTTTGTTTCTCCTCGGCAACTTTGCTTAGACAGATTCATGAAATGTAACTTTTACCAATTGTTACATTTTTGCTTTTTTTCCATTCCTGTCCCTGAATGGAGTAAAGTTTCTGGACGAGTTTTTTAATTTGGCAAACTTTTTAAAGGATTGGTTAAAAAGATGCAAAAACTAATCAAAGGTGAAAATAAAGATTTTTTTTTTTATGTTGCGTCAGATTCATGAACCGGTTTGAAGAATTTGACGCAAGAAAAAGGTCAACAAATAATACAAGACAGAAAGAAAAGTTATTTCAAGAAATCGCAAAATACTGGTGGCGTTTGTGTTTTTCTTGTCATTATGTGGTCAAGTATTGTATGTGACCACGGACAAAAATGCAAAAGGGGGAGGGACTTACTCCGATGTCCCTTATTCCAGGTGATTGCTCTGCTTCATTTGGGAACATGCTCGACCCGGAACGTCGCCAGTCGTATTTCCTGGTTCTGTAGCAAGTGCTTTTGGTGCCCATTTGTGTACATTTATATGAACTTGGCTTCTCGACCCTGGACTGTTGTTGACTCTGCTCTGTCCCCTGACTTTGTCTTTACTTCCTGGCTTCTGACCTTGGACCTTCTCCTGACCACATCTCCTCCTGCTCTCTGTACCATATACGTACTCTCCAGAAATCCTGACTCTCGGCCTGTTTCTTGATCTTGTCTCTGCCTGCTCCCCGTGTCCTGTCGTGTCCTCCTGGCTTTTGACCTTGGACCTTCTCCTGACCACATCTCCTCCTGCTTCCTGTATCCTATACGTACTCTCCTGGAATCCTGAGCCTCGGCCTGTATCTTGACCTTGTCTCTGCCTGCTCCCTATGTCCTGTCGTGTCCTCCTGGCTTTTGACCTCGGACCTTCTCCTGACCACATCGCCTCCTGCTCCCTGTATCCTATACGTACTCTCCTGGAATCCTGAGCCTTGGCCTGTATCTTGACCTCGTCTCTGCTTGCTCACTGTGTCCTGTCATGTCCTCCTGGTTTCTGATCCGGGCTTTTCTGACTACCTCTCCATTCACACAACACGCAAGTAGCATCTAGCGCCACCTAGTGACTAGCATCACACTATTGTCACATAGGGTCGAGCATCACAACCAAGAAATGGAAAAGTTATATATCTTGGAAGGCGATGAGAAAAAAACAAAGGTAAAAAGTTGCCCACCAGGCAAGGACATCCATAAACCCGGAGC